>NC_056736.1:163784610-163889610 GCF_019279795.1 Protopterus annectens
GCTTTTTAACTGAATACCTAGCGACTGTATTTCGCCTGCCTTTCTGTTACATTGAAGATGTTTTTACTGCATTTAACTTAATATTGCACTTGGAATCCTTGTTTGTTACTATTTGACTGTATTTGTAGCAAATTCTTCTGTGTAAGCTGTAGTAGCTGATTCATAGCATTTATAAGTGCTTGCTGTACCTGTTTCTGCCTGTTTTGTGAAAAAAAAAAAAAAAAAAAAAAAATATCTCTTGTTTTTCCTGCTTTACTAGTTTAGTCCAGTTTCAGAGTTGCTGATTCCTGGGCTTTGGTTGTAGTTCCTGTGTACTGTTTCCTTGCCTTATTTGGGGGAGAGGAAGTTACCTTGCTTACCAGTGGGAGTGGGAAGCATTGAGCTGCCTTTTGTCCAGTTTTGTGAGGATTCAGCCAGTAACTAGTAGTTTATTGGTCGTTTTGGGCCAGTTTCTATCTTTTTCCAGCCCCCTGGTATAAAACGCGGTAAACACGCGTTTTCCAGCTTGTACCTACTCAGCACAGACTCCACGTGGGCCAGCAGAGTAATCCAGGCTGCAGAGAGCTGAATAAGCGACTTTTCTTGATACTAAGTATATTTTTTGTTGCTTTCCACATCTGAATACCTAGCGACTGTATTTCGCCTGCCTTTCTGTTACATTGAAGCTGTTTTTACTGCATTTAACTTAATATTGCACTTGGAATCCTTGTTTGTTACTATTTGACTGTATTTGTAGCAAATTCTTCTGTGTAAGCTGTAGTAGCTGATTCATAGCATTTATAAGTGTTTGCTGTACCTGTTTCTGCCTGTTTTGTGAAAAAAAAGAAAAAAAAGAAAAAAATATCTCTTGTTTTTCCGGCTTTACTAGTTTAGTCCAGTTTCAGAGTTGCTGATTCCTGGGCTTTGGTTGTAGGTCCTGTGTACTGTTTCCTTGCCTTATTTGGGGGAGAGGAAGTTACCTTGCTTACCAGTGGGAGTGGGAAGCATTGAGCTGCCTCTTGTCCAGTTTTGTGAGGTTTCAGCCAGTAACTAGTAGTTTATTGGTCGTTTTGGGCCACTTTCTAGCTTTTTCCAGCCCCCTGGTATAAAACGCGGTAAACGCGTGTTTTCCAGCTTGTACCTACTCAGCACAGACTCCACGTGGGCCAGCAGAGTAATCCAGGCTGCAGAGAGCTGAATAAGCGACTTTTCTTGATACTAAGTATATTTTTTGTTGCTTTCCACATCTGAATACCTAGCGACTGTATTTCGCCTGCCTTTCTGTTACATTGAAGATGTTTTTACTGCATTTAACTTAATATTGCACTTGGAATCCTTGTTTGTTACTATTTGACTGTATTTGTAGCAAATTCTTCTGTGTAAGCTGTAGTAGCTGATTCATAGCATTTATAAGTGCTTGCTGTACCTGTTTCTGCCTGTTTTGTGAAAAAAAAGAAAAAAAAAAAGAAAAAAATATCTCTTGTTTTTCCTGCTTTACTAGTTTAGTCCAGTTTCAGAGTTGCTGATTCCTGGGCTTTGGTTGTAGTTCCTGTGTACTGTTTCCTTGCCTTATTTGGGGGAGAGGAAGTTACCTTGCTTACCAGTGGGAGTGGGAAGCATTGAGCTGCCTTTTGTCCAGTTTTGTGAGGTTTCAGCCAGTAACTAGTAGTTTATTGGTCATTTTGGGCCAGTTTCTAGCTTTTTCCAGCCCCCTGGTATAAAACGTGGTAAACGCGCGTTTTCCAGCTTGTACCTACTCAGCACAGACTCCACGTGGGCCAGCAGAGTAATCCAGGCTGCAGAGAGCTGAATAAGCGACTTTTCTTGATACTAAGTATATTTTTTGTTGCTTTCCACATCTGAATACCTAGCGACTGTATTTCGCCTGCCTTTCTGTTACATTGAAGCTGTTTTTACTGCATTTAACTTAATATTGCACTTGGAATCCTTGTTTGTTACTATTTGACTGTATTTGTAGCAAATTCTTCTGTGTAAGCTGTAGTAGCTGATTCATAGCATTTATAAGTGTTTGCTGTACCTGTTTCTACCTGTTTTGTGAAAAAAAAAGAAAAAAAAAGAAAAAAATATCTCTTGTTTTTCCTGCTTTACTAGTTTAGTCCAGTTTCAGAGTTGCTGATTCCTGGGCTTTGGTTGTAGTTCCTGTGTACTGTTTCCTTGCCTTATTTGGGGGAGAGGAAGTTACCTTGCTTACCAGTGGGAGTGGGAAGCATTGAGCTGCCTTTTGTCCAGTTTTGTGAGGTTTCAGCCAGTAACTAGTAGTTTATTGGTCGTTTTGGGCCAGTTTCTAGCTTTTTCCAGCCCCCTGGTATAAAACGCGGTAAATGCGCAATTTTCAGCTTGTACCTACTCAGCACAGACTCCACGTGGGCCAGCAGAGTAATCCAGGCTGCAGAGAGCTGAATATGCGACTTTTCTTGATACTAAGTATATTTTTTGTTGCTTTCCACATCTGAATACCTAGCGACTGTATTTCGCCTGCCTTTCTGTTACATTGAAGCTGTTTTTACTGCATTTAACTTAATATTGCACTTGGAATCCTTGTTTGTTACTATTTGACTGTATTTGTAGCAAATTCTTCTGTGTAAGCTGTAGTAGCTGATTCATAGCATTTATAAGTGTTTGCTGTACCTGTTTCTGCCTGTTTTGTGAAAAAAAAAAAAAAGAAAAAAAATATCTCTTGTTTTTCCTGCTTTACTAGTTTAGTCCAGTTTCAGAGTTGCTGATTCCTGGGCTTTGGTTGTAGTTCCTGTGTACTGTTTCCCTGCCTTATTTGGGGGAGAGGAAGTTACCTTGCTTATCAGTGGGAGTGGGAAGCATTGAGCTGCCTTTTGTCCAGTTTTGTGAGGTTTCAGCCAGTAACTAGTAGTTTATTGGTTGTTTTGGGCCAGTTTCTAGCTTTTTCCAGCCCCCTGGTATAAAACGCGGTAAACGCGCGTTTTCCAGTTTGTACCTACTCAGCACAGACTCCACGTGGGCCAGCAGAGTAATCCAGGCTGCAGAGAGCTGAATAAGCGACTTTTCTTCATACTAAGTATATTTTTTGTTGCTTTCCACATCTGAATACCTAGCGACTGTATTTCGCCTGCCTTTCTGTTACATTGAAGATGTTTTTACTGCATTTAACTTAATATTGCACTTGGAATCCTTGTTTGTTACTATTTGACTGTATTTGTAGCAAATTCTTCTGTGTAAGCTGTAGTAGCTGATTCATAGCATTTATAAGTGTTTGCTGTACCTGTTTCTGCCTGTCTTGTGAAAAAAAAAAGAAAAAAAGAAAAAATATCTCTTGTTTTTCCTGCTTTACTAGTTTAGTCCAGTTTCAGAGTTGCTGATTCCTGGGCTTTGGTTGAAGTTCCTGTGTACTGTTTCCTTGCCTTATTTGGGGGAGAGGAAGTTACCTTGCTTACCAGTGGGAGTGGGAAGCATTGAGCTGCCTTTTGTCCAGTTTTGTGAGGTTTCAGCCAGTAACTAGTAGTTTATTGGTCGTTTTGGGCCAGTTTCTAGCTTTTTCCAGCCCCCTGGTATAAAACGCGGTAAACGCGCATTTTCCAGCTTGTACCTACTCAGCACAGACTCCACGTGGGCCAGCAGAGTAATCCAGGCTGCAGAGAGCTGAATAAGCGACTTTTCTTGATACTAAGTATATTTTTTGTTGCTTTCCACATCTGAATACCTAGCGACTGTATTTCGCCTGCCTTTCTGTTACATTGAAGCTGTTCTTACTGCATTTAACTTAATATTGCACTTGGAATCCTTGTTTGTTACTATTTGACTGTATTTGTAGCAAATTCTTCTGTGTAAGCTGTAGTAGCTGATTCATAGCATTTATAAGTGTTTGCTGTACCTGTTTCTGCCTGTTTTGTGAAAAAAGAAAAAAAAAGAAAAAAATATCTCTTGTTTTTCCTGCTTTACTAGTTTAGTCCAGTTTCAGAGTTGCTGATTCCTGGGCTTTGGTTGTAGTTCCTGTGTACTGTTTTCTTGCCTTATTTGGGGGAGAGGAAGTTACCTTGCTTACCAGTGGGAGTGGGAAGCATTGAGCTGCCTTTTGTCCAGTTTTGTGAGGTTGCAGCCAGTAACTAGTAGTTTATTGGTTGTTTTGGGCCAGTTTCTAGCTTTTTCCAGCCCCCTGGTATAAAACGCGGTAAACGCGCGTTAGCGCGATTTAGCGCGGAGCTGCCACTGTTGCACACTAGGGCAGCGCCGGTTAAGCAGGTTTAAACTATTCGGGCTACCTAAAGTCCACTCTTCAAATTTTCCCTTAAAACTACCTTCCTCGAACTATACTACTGATCAAATCAGCGTATCCTATAACTAAAAAGATCATCTCTACTTGACTCCAAGTAGACTATTCTCTATCTGTTAAACCTAGCACTTGCTCCTACAGTACTTATTACCTTGATACGGCACTCTTGTCATAGATAGTACCCCAAAAGGCAACCCCCCATTTCTCGGTCACCCTCGTCCCCGGAATCTTTTTAAAGTTTTTGTCTATCCTTCTAGCATGTCGAGGGATCAGTTGCTAGTGTCCTCTCCTGCTCAGCTGGTGAACCTGGGAATATTGAGGCAATGTTACAATTGCCTCATGTACCTGAACAACCCTCTCCTCCTCCCACAAAACACAAATACATGCGAGAGATGCAACTATACGGCCAAACTGGAGGCTGAGCTCTCTCAACATAGGACTGGCAAGACCAGTCAGGAGGAGAAGGTTACCACACACACTATAGACCCAGTCTCACATAGTACCATTACAACCTCAAATCATACACATAAACACACAAAGACATACTCGGAGGCTCTGATCAAAAATCTACCAAAACAGCAGAGGCCACCAAAGCAGACACCCAAACAACCACCACCTCAGAACACAACACCTGCAACACATAGACCTCACAGTCAGAGTGTCAAACAGTCACAGCCCTTAAGGCCAAACACAATGCCAGACAAACTAGTCATTGGTGACTCCATAGTCAGACACACTGACGTCCCGCTCACCAGACTGAGTAAGGAGAAGGTCACAGTAAGCTGCCTGTCGGGCGCTAGAATTCACCACATAACGCAAGCACTCAGGTCTCTCAACAGCAGGTACAAATATGACTCAGTCATTGTCCACGCTGGTGTAAACGACCTGAGACGTACCTCCTTGGACTACATGAAAAGAGACATTGAGGAGCTCTCTGATTATGTAGCCCAGGCAGGTATGACCCTGACCTTGAGCAGTATCCTACCTTCACCAAGAATGATGCCACAATACAGAGATAAGATGATCAGCTTTAACAATTGGCTTAAACACTGGTGTCATTCAAAGGGGATCCAGTATCTGTCTGCCTGGGATGACATGCTGGACAAGCCATGCTGCTTCGCAAGGGACGGCTTGCACCTGTCACTCCTGGGATTCCGGATATTGGTAAAGGCTCTTGCCACCACCATAGTGCCTTTTTTAGGCAAGGCTCAAATTCTAAACCTACCACCCTAGAACACAAAAAAGGAAAAAAACTAAGGGTAATGCTGCTCAATGCCAGAAGTCTAAATCTCAAAATGCATGCACTCGAGGCCCTTCTCAGTATGGAGAACATCGATGTCTGTGCTGTGACAGAAACCTGGTTCAAGTCTCCTGAGAGCACCCCAGCGCTATCAGGTTTTACCTCATATCATGCGTTCCGGCCCCAAAATCCGGACAGTACCAAGAAAGGAGGGGGGGTATCCATATTCATCAAGGACACCCACACCTCAAGACTGGTGGCAATGCACGATGCATCGGAGACCATCCAGGTACAATTAACCATAGGCAAGACTGCTCTGCAAATTGTAGCATGTTACAGGCCACCCTCACAAACTCAGGAACCTCACATGGCCTTCCTGAAAACACTAGAGGATAAATGTATCACCAAACACCATCATACTAGGTGACTTCAATTACCCTAATATAGACTGGGAACACTACTCAAGCCCAAACACCCTAGCCCAAAAGTTCCTGGAATTCATAAACTCAAATGCCATGGAACAACTAGTCACCATCCCCACAAGAGGAGATAACATACTTGATCTCATCATCACGAACATGGGAGCACAATGTTCAACACGAAGTATACCCCTCACTGGTGAGATCAGATCACAAACTAATCTCGCTGGAGGTCCTCATCCCACCCCCACCTGAAATAAAAAGAACACAGTAAAGAACTTCTCAAAAGACGACTTCACACTTCTAAAGACTAGTGTGGTCTCCTTTCAGGCCCCGAGCGGTGGAAAACAATACTCAAGCCGCTGAATCACTTACAAATGCCTTCTACCAGCACCTGCAGGACTGCATGGATAAGGCAATCCCAAGCAAAACAAAGACTCTTTGTACCAAAGGCAAGCGTCCAGTCTGGTGGACCCCAGCCATAAACAAACTCTACAACAAAAGGAGGAAGCTACTACAAGATAGAGCAAAATCCTTAAAAGGTAAGACACCCTTGATCACTATAAGTAAAAACTAAGAGCTCTCATAAAATCATCCAAAGCAAATTTCGAGAGAAAAATAGCTAAAGACTCAAAAGACAATCATAAGGCCTTCTTTAGCTATGTTAGAAACCTAGGAGGAAACTCCCAGATATGCTCAGAACTAGTTCAAAATGATGTGAAGATTACTGATCCTACAGACATTGCCAACATACTGGCTGACAGGTTCAGTGCAAACTTCTCCCCAAAAGGAGAGATATCTATACCAAACGAGTGCAGCCCCCCAAACATCTCCAGCGCCCAAGTGAGAACTGCTCTCTCCAAAGCAAAAAACACAGCATCCATGGGACCTGATGGTGTCCCGGCTGTGTGCTCCACGAACTCAATGAGGAATTAAACCCACAGCTAGGACAGCTGTTTAATCAAAGTCTTACCTCTGGATACGTATCCAGGGAGTGGCGCACTGCAACTGTGGTCCCACTTCACAAAGGCGGTGCCTCCACAGACCCTGGAAATTACCGGCCCATTAGCTTGACAAGCCTTATCTGCAAAGCCATGGAGAGGATCATAATGGACCTCATAAATAAAGACATAGGGAATTTGCAGACTTTGGATCCAACCCAGTTTGGCTTTGTCAAAGGCAGATCATGCCTTTTAAACTTGGTTGACTTTTTGAAACAGTCACCAAAGCCATTGATGAGGAAAGGCAGTCCATACAGCCTACCTCGATCTGGCTAAGGCCTTGATACAATACCCCACTCGGGTATCATTGAAAAACTCATCAGCTTAAATGTTAACCCATACATCACAAGATGGGTTGCAAACTGGCTGAGTGACAGAACCCACAGGGTCAGAGTTGCTGGCGCCATGTCAGACTCAAAGCCTGTCACAAGTGGTGTCCCACAGGGCTCAGTCCTGGGCCCACTCTTGTTTGGCATCTACTTTTCCAGTACAAGCAAACACAGGAGGGTTATGGCTGACAAAGTTTGCAGATGACTGCAAACTGGGCCATAGTAGAAAACACATCTGACACAGATATCCTTCAGAAGGGTCTCACAGAAGCGGATAACTGGTGCCAGAGCCACGGCCTAAAGTTAAATGCCAAAAATGCATAGTCATACCCTTCGGGAAAAACAAGGTTACCCCTAGCTACCAAATAGGTGGCAATCCACTGAGCACAGAAGAAGTTATCAGGGACCTGGGGACCCAGGTTGATAGTAGTCTGTCATTCGACACCCATGTAGCTAAAGTAGTTAGGAAGACCTTCTACATTGCCCACCTTATCATGAAGGATTCTCATCTAGATCAAGGGAGGTCATAGTCTCCTTTACTCATCACTCATCAGACCAATGATTGAGTACAATGCCCCATTCGGAATGTATCTGACCCGACACTTGCAGCAGCTGGAGAGGCCACAAAAGTTCCTCACCAAAAGGATAAAGGGTCTCAAAATCTGTCCTATGCTGCCCGACTGAAAGAACTCCAGCTCTATTCAGTCGCTTACCGCTTGCTCAGAGGTGACCTTTGCCTAACATACAAGGCCATGTCAAACCCAGATTTGATGAATATGCTTCACCTCAAAAAATCTAGATCCATCAGAGCCACAAGGGCGGGAGACTTAAACCTCGACACGGCTATTAATAGGACGTGCTGGAGGGATAGATTCATCACCCAAAGACTCCCTATGCTGTGAAACAAAATCCCGGTACATGTGAGGCAGAGCACCTCGCTGGCCTTGTTCAAGAGAAATCTTGACCAATGGATGGGAGATTGCAGATATACCCCAGGGATTACCTCAGTGTCACTGCTTGACAGAGGCACAGCAAAATAATGGGTATAGTTCCCCATACTAAAGGGGTGGCGTAAGCCACAAAACGATGGGCTAGGCTTGTAAATGCCCTCGGGCAGATAGCCTAGTATGAACCTATGAACCTATGAACCTATATCTCTTCTGTTTGATTTTTGCTATATTCACTTACATATTACAAGTTATACTGTGCATCGATTATTTCAAATGACCATCATCTATAAACCATGGATCAATTCAATTCTGTCCTCATTTACACAACTATACCAAGAAGCAAGACTGCACTACCTAATTCTTCCAGTGCTGTTATGACAATACAAAGAGGTTCGACAATTATAGATGCAATCATTCACAAATGAGTATGAACAAGAAATCAACAACTTTTCTGCGGCAATGCATATTGATAAATGCAAGCTTGTGAATAAGTAAACATTAGCTATACACTGTGTATATTAGACATATTTGCAACCATAAATCACAAAGACATGTGCAAAGGTCAGGGCACAGTTATCATCATTTGCACAGGGTGGGAGGTAGGAGGGCAAGGCTGACACCATAGAAGTGAGTGTGTGTAAGTAAGAAACACATGCAACTTCTGGAGTGTACAATGTTCATAGACCATAACAACAGATGCATAGCACTCAAATGTACTGTTTAGATAGTTTGCATGTGTGTGAAGTGCTATGAGCAAGTATTTTTTTCTATGTGTGTGTGTGTCTGCATAAAAGTAACCAAGCACCATGCTAGCACTGTGTTCTGGCATCTTGGGCAGGTGTGAGGCATGCATGGTAAAGTACTAATTTCAGCACTGTTGACCCCAACCATGAGAACCACCTCTGCCAGAAGTTCCATTGCTGCGCCCACATCCCCAGCCAGAAGTTGTGATGCTATCTAAATGTGAGCAATGTCTGCTGGACGAGTTGTTCTCATGCCTACCAAGTCTGTTTGTGAACACTGCAATCACTAACAAAGTGGTGGATGCAGTGTCACCATGGGAGTGTTATCTTGCACAGCCACATCTGCTAACACCAGAACATGTAGCAGCTCTAATGCCATTTGCATGCCTATCCTCTCTGAGCAGATGTTCCATCACAGACACTGCCCGATCCAATGTGTCATTCATCCTGTCTAAGGAGTTGTCCAGAAAGTCTGGGCAGTCACTCTTGTCAGAATGCATGACATTTAGTAATCGCTTTATCTTTTCCGAGGCCCTGGCAGAACATGCCAGTGCCTTCACTAAGGCCCTACACATACATCTGGTGGCACCTTATGACACAATAGCACCAGGTGGGGAGTGGACAGCATCCCTCGTCTGAGCACCCCTACCAGTCCTACTCCATGGCACCATGCCCTCATGATGGTTAATGGGAGAAGCAACCAGCTCTGCAAGAAGAGTAACCACACTAGCCTAATCATCTGTGTTACCCTCAACCTGTCCTATATCAGAGGTTTCTTTGTCATGGTTATGCATAGACAGGTCTACTCTGACCCATCAAATTTGCACTTTATCGAAACTTAGTTTTGTGACTCCAGTTTTACGAAAGTGCATTTATCTGAAAATGCACTTTCACAAAACTACAGTTCACCAAAAAGAATTCCTGGTGCAGTGATGCAGGTGCAGTGTTCCTTAACTGATGTATAGTTTCATAGTTTCATAGTTTAGTACTAGGCTATCTGCCTTGGGGCATTTGCAAGCCTAGCCCTAGAGATGTGGCTTTCGCCACCCCATGTAGTGGTACTAAGGTGTATAGAATAAATTTAGAATACTGTGCCTTTGTCTAGTAGTGGCACATTGAAGACCCCCTTACTTATTACAATTAGTTTACTGTGCCTCTGTCAAGTAGCAACACAGGGGTGACCCCCCGGGGTAAACCTACGATCTCCCATCCACTCGTCAAGATTTCTCTTGAAGAGAGTCAGTGAGGGGCTCTGCCTAACATGGACTGGGATTTTGTTCCAGAGTATGGGAAGCCTCTGAGTTATGAATCTGTCCCTCCAGCATGTTCTATTCATGTTTGTACTGAGGTTTAAATCTTTGGCTCTCGTGGTTCTTATGGATTTGGATTTTTTGAGGTGGAGCATGTCCATCCATTCCTGGTTGGACATGGCCTTGTACGTCAGGCACAGATCATCTCTGAGCAGGCGGTATGCTACTGAATAGAGCTGGAGTTTCTTTAGCCTGGCAGCATATGACATATGTTGGAGACCCTTGATCCTCTTAGTGATGTACTTCTGGGGTCTCTCCAGCTGTTGTAAGTGCCGGGTGAGGTACATACCAAATGGGGCATTGTACTCAATCATGGACCTGATATGGGAGGAGTACAGGGTCACGATGACCTCCTTTGATCTGGATGTGAACCCCTTCATGATAAGGTGGGCAAGGTAGAAAGTCTTTCTAACCACTTTGGCAATGTGGGTGTCAAATGAGAGGTCACTATCAACTTGGGTCCCCAGGTCTCTGATTACTTTTTCGGTACTCAGTGGGTTACTGTCTATGTGATAATTTGTGGGTACTTTGTTTTTCTCAAAGGGGATGACTATACATTTCTTGGCATTCAGTTTAAGGCCATGATTCCGGCACCAGTTGTCCATTTTGGTGAGGCCTTTCTGTAGGATGTATGTGTCGGCTGGTGTATCGACTATGGCGCCTAGTTTGCAGTCATCTGCGAACTTTGTCAGCCACAACCCTCCCATGTTTGCTTTCACATCTGAGAAGTAAATGCCGAACAAGAGGGGTCCCAGGACAGAGCCCTGTGGGACACCACTTGTGACTGGCTTTGAGTCTGACATGGCTCCTGCAATCTTGACTTTGTGGGTTCTGTTCTTTAGCCAGTTTGCAACCCATCTTGTGACATATGGATTTACATTTAAGCTGTTTAGCTTATCTATGATCCCCGAGTGGGGTATTGTGTCGAAGGCTTTAGCCAAGTCCAGATAGGCTGTATGGACTGCCTTGCCCTCATCAATGGCTCTAGTGACTGTTTTGAAAAAGTCAACCAGGTTCAAAAGGCAGGATCTGCCCTTTACAAAGCCGAACTGGGTGGGATCAAGTGTCTGTAGGTTCCCAATGTCGTTGTTTATGAGTTCCATAATAATTCTTTCCATAGCTTTGCAAACCAGGCTGGTCAAGCTTATGGGGCGGTAGTTCCCAGGGTCTATAGTGGAGCCTCCCTTGTGGAGTGGGACCACTGTTGCTGTACGCCAGTGTTCAGGTACATATCCTGTAGCAAGGCTAAGGGTAAATAACATTTTTATATGTGTGTTTAGCTCCTCTTGGAGTTCACGTATCACGCAGCCGGGGATACCATCGGGTCCCATAGATGCTGTGTTTTTTGCTTTGCTGAGGGCGGTTCTCACCTGGACATCAGAGATGACAGGGAGGTTACATTCAGCTGGGATGAGTATTTCTTCTTTTGGAGGTGAGGGAGGGGAGAAATTTGCACTGAACCTGTCTGCCAGAATGTTGGCAGTATCTGTGGGTTCGGTAAATTTTTTGTCATTGTGTACTAACTCTGAGCATATCTGAGGGTTTCTGCCCAGGTTTCTAACATAACTGAAGAATGCTTTGTGGTTATCTTTAGTGTCCTTGGCGATTTTTCTCTCAAAGTTGGCCTTGGATGTTTTTATGAGAAAACGTAGCTTTCTACTAGTGCTGATCAGAGATGCCTTCCCTTTATGGGATTTTGCTCTGTCTTGCAGTAGCTTCCTTCTTTTGTTATACAATTTGTTTATGGCTGGGGTCCACCAGACAGGACGCTTTCCTTTGGTGGAGAGGGTCTTGGTTTTATTTGGGATTGCACGATCCATGCATTCTTGGAGATGTCCGTAGAAAGCATTTGTGTAGGATTCAGCATTGTGGGATGTGGTTTCCATTGGCCCTGTGGGCTTAAATGATACCATCTCAGTCTTGAGAAGTGTAAAGTTGGCTTTTGAGAAGTTTCTCACTGTAGTCTTTTGTGCTGGGGGTGGAGGTGGTAAATGTATACCCAGGGTGATTAGTTTGTGGTCAGATCTCACCAGTGAGGGGAATACTTCCGGTGTGGAGCATTTTGTCCCCATGTTTGTGATGATCAGGTCTAGTATATTATCCCCCCTTGTGGGAGAGGTGACTAGCTGTTCCGTTGCATTTGAGTTTATGAATTCCAGGAACCTTTGGGCTAAGGTGTTAGGGCTAGAATAGTGCACCCAGTCTATGTTAGGGTAGTTGAAGTCTCCCAATATGATGGTATTTGGTGAGACATTCATATCTTCCAATGGCTTCAGGAAGTCTGAGTGGGGTTCTTGAGATTGGGAGGGTGGTCTGTAACATGCAACCAGTTTATAGCAGTTTTGCCTACGGTTAGCTGCACCTGGATGGTCTCCGATGCTTCATGAGTTGCCACTAACCTGGAGGTGTGGGTATCCTTGATGAATATGGACACTCCCCCTCCCTTTGAGGTTCGGCCCAGGTTTTGGGGCCGAAAAGCATGATATGAGGTAAAGCCTGGTAGCGCTGGGGTGCTCTCAGGAGCCTTGAACCAGGTCTTGGTTACAGCGCAGACATCGATGTTCTCCATACTGAGGAGTGCTTCGAGTGCCTGCATCTTGAGATTTAGACTTCTGGCGTTGAGCAGCATTACCCTTAATTTTTTTCCATTTTTGTTTTCTAAGGAGGTGGGTTCGTCTCTTGAGCCTTGCCTAAAAAAGGCACTATGGGGGTGGCAAGAGCCTTAGCCAATATCCGGAAGCCCATGTTGGAGTATTTGTAGCCTCTAATAATGATGGTGAAGATGAAGAGGCACAGTCTGGGGGTACAGAGCATCAGTCTGACACCAAGGATTTCTAAGGATCATGGGCTTCCAGATAGGAAGGGAGGATGTTGTAGATCGCGGCACAGTGAGCATGAGGAAATATTCCCTTTTCTCCACTGTATGTGATCTCGGAGTTAGTATATATTAGTAGCGGGATTTGTGGGGGGCAGCTCCCCAGATGGGGGTTGCAAGGGGGAATTGCCCCCCTGCATAAGTAAGTTTAGTATATTTGTTTTTGTTTGTTTTTAATTGTTCGGTTAACTATAGTTTTGCAAAAGTACATTTTCAGATAAATGCACTTTTGAGAAACTGGACTTGTGAAACTAAGTTTTGCTATAGTATAAATTCGATGGGTCAAAGTATACCTGCATAGGCATATTGACTGTATCCAAAATATAGGCAGGGGATGTGGAAGTCAAAACCTTGGTGTCAGACTGATGCTCTGTACCCCCAGACTGTGCCTCTTCATCTTCACCATCATTATTAGAGGCTACAAATACTCCAACATCATGTAGTAAGAGTTGCACTGTGCCACTCTCAGGGTCACCTATGATAACAAGCAATAAACACAACAAACAGAAAAGAGAAAAAGAGGGAATAAAATTGATCACAAATTGTCCTTATACAAAATGTATGCTAAATGTTATCAGGTAATAAAGCAACATAAACTTTACTCACATATAGACCTGAGTCTATCTTATATACAGTAGCAAAAATAACCAAAGTCTTCTAAGTATCATAATGCAAATGAAACAAAAAGAGAGATTAACCCCTTCACAAATATAGATTAAAAATATTCTCATACAAAAATATAGTGAACAGATGGATTCCCCACCCCAACCCTAAGACAACAGCCATCACAATTTATCTATGACTAGAGTATGACTCACAGTTCATATATATATATATATATATATATATATATATATATATATATATATATATATATATATATATATATGTGTGTGTGTGTGTGTGTGTGTGTGTGTATATATATATATGTATATATATATATATATATATATATATATATATATATATATATAAATGATTGTCACTGTTGAAGTTACACCCCGACCCCAAGTGTAAAAATGGTAATCTCCAATAACTGTGCATATATCAAATGAAATACAAACTAAAAAAAATAGGTCATGTAGCATTCTGTAACATACTTTTTGCAATGCATTCATGGCTATGCCAAAAGAAAGGGATAAATGAAAAAAAAAAAACATTTTAGATAAAACATTATTTTCAGTGGTCCATGCAATTTACCTTTTAATGTTAAAATGAAAGCATTATATAAGAAATAGTAAAATATCTTGACAATACAGGAGTATACAAAATAGATAATTCTCTGAAAATGGTATCAAGGTCTCTGGATCTAGTCTCCCCAGTATGAAACAATGGTGTTAGCTACACAGTTGCTTTTTTATAGTCCACAGTCAGCCCTATGAGCACTGTGAGTATGCAAATGAGGTGTTAAATCATTAGCATTCCTGAATGACATAATTTGTATTAAGTGTAGAGAATGTAAACATGGTGTAAGGACCTACACAATTCCATGCACACACCCTAGCAGTGCAATGATGAGCACTGAGAAGTGTTTCTTATAAAAGGCTTGCAGATGTCTGTGATTACTCTGATTGCAGGAACAATCAGCCTTCACAGTCTCCCCTCCTTGATATACACTTACTGGGGTGCATCAGGGAGAAAAGACTTAATAAAAAGTTTAAAAGTACTTTAAGTGATTTAGGAGTAAGACAGTCCTAACATTCAAATGCTGGCTTTAGTGACCACAGTTACTTCCCCTTAGTAAGAAATGTTCAAATTCAAGGGAGTATCTTAAACATTGATAAAGGTAATAGATGGCAATAAAACTGATATATATTTGCTATTAAGAAAGTACTGATAAGAGAATGAGGTACCATACAGATGGAAACGGATACACCTGTAGTGTTCGCAGCCTTTGTTTAATATATGGTGAGGTCACAAGTATCCTAAGTGTTTACAATATCCAGATCATCCATTTACTGTCAAATGAGAAAGGACAAGTTTCATAACATGCTTCTGTTGGACTTCCATTGCGATATGTATAATGTCACATTATCATTACACCTAAACTCTTTTTCTCCTTGTTAATATATGTCTCTGTCTGTGATATTTATGGGAAATACCCCTAAATGACTGTTTTCAATCCCCTTTTTAGAGGGTTCAAATCCATACATGTCCCCATTGCAAGATAACAAAGTTGTTTAATAAAAAATATGTTTAGAATATTTCATCTACCTTTTTTGTTATTTTTAGTTTTTCCTTGTATCAGTTATGTGCCAATAAGCACTGTGCTCCATTGACTGGCAGCAGTAAATAGCACTGGACTGAATTCCTCTGCACATGAAAACTGATTTTTTTTTTAATTTGGGCTGCCATAAATAGCACCATGATGACTGGCATTGTTGCGCTTTCCTCAGCAATCTAAACAGTACTGACTGAAGAAATTAAATTTGTCACACCTCTATCTCTGTGGCATAATGTTTAAAGGCATTGAGCTTTGGGGAAACAGTACAAATGATGCAGGGATCAATATTCCAAATCATTTTACTGAGGGAGTTCATACTAAATTTTGACACGCATTTTATTGTATGAATGTGTTGATGTGTTAAACTCAACTAAGGTCAATATTAACTAAAACTGATAAACAGATAAGTAATTTGAAATGATGTCAATATTAATTCTGCATGCTGTGTAAACAATGGAAGCATTTCTTCTGTTCCCTGTGCCCTCCTCTACTCTATTCCCATGGTGTTACCTAAAGTCCTGATATTGTGACACATACATGATTTCACTGCTGTGTCAATGATATTTGAGATGGCTGAATGTATCCTTGTAACACAGTACTAGTTGCACTTATTACTACATATACAGTGTGATCCATTTCATGTGTCTTCAAATTGTTATTCCCAAAAAATTGTTTGAATCCTTCTGATAAATATTGCCTTCTGCATTTGCATGCCACTCTTTGCAGAGCAAAATTTACTTTACAGCTTAAGGAAAAAAATTGAAAACTTTACTTTAGGCTATCTTATATAGCATAAACTAACCTGGTGGCATTGTGTGTCCATCAGTACTCTGGATAGTTCTCAGGGAAGAAAAGCACCTGGTAGGCAGCTTTTTCTGTGGCACAAGTTGTAAGTGCAGTGGTTTTAGACATAAAGGAATCCGAGACATGGTTCAAATCCACACTAAATTTGCAGAGGGTTGTCTGAATACATATTTCATCACATTTTGTGATACAGCTGTTTTCACTGTTGCAAACAACATGTGATGTTTTGTCTGCCCATTTTCAAATTATTTGTCATTAACTACAAGTTTGACAATGTTGCAAGGAGATGCAAGAAGAATAAATGTTTCACTTGAATGCATGTCTTGCTCTGGTCATTGCTACATATACCTATTAATTGCATGTCATTTATTTTCTGCTTTTCTCTCTAATATATGTATTAATTATCTAATATATTTCCCAACTGCTCTCCATTCAGCAGTACACAAACATGCTTCACTGTCTTAAAAAAATGAAAAAAATTAGTTTAAGGTGCCTAAAGTAGCACAAACACACCTTGCAATGACACCCTTTCCTCAGCACTCTGGACACTAGTACGGACTGGAAAAATTCCACCTGTCATAGAACTATCTTTGTGGCACAAGGTATAAGTGCAGTTACTATAGATAAAGAACACAACCGATTATGGTTTGAATACATTTGCATGATACTTTTACAAAGGGTACAGTAAGTCCATTTCTCACAATATTTTGATTAGGACTGTAAAATTAAATTATAATGATAATGTTAAACCTATTTCTTTCAAGCAATTTATCAGTCATCCTTGCACAATTAAATATTTCAATTTAGCATATATCATTAATGTTTCACTTAAAACCTCTAGCTAATGTGTGTACAATTTCTTAGACAAGGCGATGATATTTAATATAAATTTCACTTGCATGCATATGATGGGCACAGTATTTTTGTCATAATTATTGTGACTCATCACATATATTGACTATATCTTTAGGAAATAAAACACAAAAACAGCAGAAGATAACCGCAAATGGTAACTAATAAAAGGAAAAGCATTTCAGGTACACCAGGAAATGGCTCACAGTTAATTTATTGCAGTAAAATTCTACACAAGCACTTTCACCCTGACACAATGCAGGGCTTTATCAAGTGAATAAAAACACATACAATTACAGCCATTTAGATATCCTGTTTCTCAAAAAAGTTGCCAAATGTATCTTAAAGGTATATTTTGCACACTAATAATATTCCATTAATGTTTTATGTTTTTTTTAAGAGATTGTACCATTTTTATATAGAAAAAATGTGAATCACTTTTTATTTTTCTAAGTATATAGTGATTGAGTTTATATACCTTTAAGATACCTTGGTGCCTTTTTTGAGAAACAGGATATTTAAATAGCTGTAATTGTATATGTTTTTATTCACTTGATAAAGCCCTGCATTGTGTCAGGATGAAAGCACTTGTGTGGAATTTTACTGCAATAAATTAACAGTGAGCCGTTTCCTGGTGTGCCTGAACCGCTTTTTCTTTTATATGTTTAGGACAGTTATTTCTTGTGAAGTATGTATTTCACATAAACCTACCTATATTAAACATCTCATTCAACTACATCCATCTGAAATATATTTACATACAGAATTATTGACTTTTATATAGGAATGCATTCCCAGGAATATTTAAGACTACACACATGTAGGCCTCTTTGAACTGTATCTTCATGCATTCCAAAATTACTATGTCTAATTTCCATGATGGAAAAGTAGTTCGCCTGTGGGAACATCAGTTAATAATGTACATTTTAATTTTTGCACGCTTTACCCTGTGGGTTTGATTCTCAGTTGGTACAATAATATTTTAACCTTGTCTAAGCCCCAGCATCACAATATGTCACAATTCATAATCTTTCTCCTTCTCAACTGCAAATATTAAAATCCATGGCATTAAATATTCCATTGCTGAACAATGGACCCTGTGTCAATAGGTTGAGCATCACACATTTCAAAGTTCAGTGTCATATTACACACCTTTACTGCTATGTGATTTAAGTAGTGCCAATGATCTACTAAGTAATTAATTTGCTTTCAATTGGGCAAATAAAGTTGGTACGGCTGTCCATCTTTGGGCAATATCAGTAACACACAAGATCTGCACTTAGTGCCAATTCAGACATATTTTCTTAGCTTGACTATTGCAGACAGAGCTGTTGAGGGAGAGAATGGTGCTAAATTTAGCACACAGAGGCTGGATGTTGAGAAGTTCAGGATATTTGTGGCACTCTCCATGAAGCCCTAAAGCCATTTGCACTGTAGTGGAATCATACCAGATCTCAGTATAAGGTTGAACTTTGGAATAGCTTAAAAGGCTGTCTGTAATGCAGCAGGCATTCATTGCACTAGAGAACAATGTTGTTACCACTATAGTGATCTCAAGACATGCAATCTGGACCTGCTAAGCCAAGGCTGCATTAAGACACCTAAAGTTGTTTAAGTATTTTGACCCATAACCTAATTTGATATAGCATTAATGATCTAGCCAGCCAACAAAGGCACACACTATAATTTCATATATACAGCTGAACAGGAGATAACTGCAAACCATGAGACACACTAGGAGTGATGAACTCGCATCAGAGAGAAGGGGAAGTATGATTCAGGTACACATTCAAGCCAGAACTTTATTTACATTCCCTCAAGCACTATCATCTTGAGCAGGGATAACTCAATCTTCATCTCAAGCATGCATGTGTTCCAAAATAACTCTTGCTGCTTGCATTAGGCAATGAGAACAGCAGCTTAACTGTGTGTTGGTTCAGTACACAGAAGCAGCAATTACTTATTACTTGATAAGTTTATATAAAATATTAACAACAATAAAATGTCAGGAAGAATTCATTTATGATATTTGCAATTATTAAATTAAAATGCATATTTCTTATCCGTGATAGGGAAATAAGGCTGCTGTTTCTTATATCATAGCAGTGGATGTGTTTATTTTATGACAAATAAATAACTCTCCATCATATATGGATGTGGTAAATGTGTAGAATAGTAAAATATCATAATTGTTTATATATTGCCAAACCAAGTTTATTTAAAAAATGCAGTAATGTAGCCACTTATCTCTTTTGTTTGTCTCCAACCATCCTCTCTCTCTCTCTCTCTTTCTCTCTCTTGGGGGATGTAAGTGGGGGTTATAGGTTGTTAATCTTCTGTTTATATAATATGCTGCTGAAAAATTAAAGATCAGCAGCACTGAGAGGTTCACTGAGGACTTCAGCTTGACCTCCATATTTCCACAGATGGCAGCGCAGATACCCCCCTCACTGTCACAACCGGTCAGTGTTGCCTCTTGCCCTACCTGCTCCAACTACATCAAGTAGCTGTAGCCCAGCTGCTGATGCAGTGGTACCTTCTGGGAGCAGTGGTAGTGGATTTTGTCACCTAACAGGAGCTGGCAGGGCTGGTGAAGGATATAATGGGGCCTTCAGTGCACATATTGGCATAGTTGAAAAGGTCCTGTGTTGCATTGCAAAGGTTATACCATATCCAGCACTGACCCAGGGAGCTGCTGCAGGAGACAGTGATGACAGTTCTGATAGTGAGGACTAGATTTTCAATGTTTTCATGCTGGATATTGCTGTGCCATCAATGTCCCCTATCTATCCTCAGTCATGGTATCCACAACCTATTTTCTCCCTCACCATCCTTGTCTATCTTGTATGGCCTGTATGTCTGCACATGTTTCCTAATCTACCCTACCTATCTGAACCTCTCATGTCTAAGCATCTTTTACAAAATTCCTCTATCTTCCAAAAAAAATGTGTGCCTGTCCCACAAAAAATATGCTTCATACATAGCTCTCCTCTTTGCTTATGTATCATCTCAACACAACTGATTTGGTACAACCAGCCATATAACATTATTCTGTTGTCACTCATTTCTGGTGTGGTGACTCTGCAAAGTCATGAAATTGTGTGCACAATAGTAAATTTACATTTTGAGGAAGTGGATAGCTACAGTGTTCTTCCATGACCCATCTGCAAATTCCTGTATTCTTTCTCCTGTATCTAACCCTATGCTTGCTATCCCCATTTTCACCAATGTCCTAGCCACTCCTTTTTCACACATTTGATCTGGCCAAGAAATAGATTCACACACAACACACATGGTCAGACATTGCCCATGGAAAAGCCTTCACTTTATGTCATCGGCATTTGCATGTAGTTTGGCATAGAGCAGCAATACTGAGTGACAGTGAACATTGTTTACCTTTTTATTGCAAAAGCCAAATATTTCAATTTAATTTGTAGTGGTCCTGTTACTTTTGAGCAAATATGTTTAAATCTGCTACACTGTTAGAATACAGAGTAAAGGCAGACTAAAGGCAGTACTGTGGAACAGTTAATGTAACAGTTCTTAGGTTGCTGGATACATTGAGGTAGGAGTTCCTATGTGTGTCTTGTGATAATTACCCTATTTGTAGCCTGATATTTTTGCATACTGTCATATATTTAAGCTGTATGTCAATTTATTATTTCATGACATTTCATATTCCTATCATACAGTTAACTACAAATGTTGGTATTTTCCTCTCTATAAGTCATTACCTTAAAATAACATTGAATAGTGCAGCAAGACATCATTTTCAAAAACACTGTAGCCCCAATAGGGAGACCTTATCCTTATTAGGTATTCATGTTTATTGCACTCCCCTACCCCTTATTTGTACATATAGCACTTAATTATATACAACATGACAGACTAATGATGATTTAATAAATAAGACTAAATAAAATATAGATGTTCCTATGTGTCTCACAAAACATATTGTTGCTATTCCTGTCAACATCTGTCTCTCTCTCTCTCTCTCTCTTTCTCTGTTTACCCCTTCTGCTGAGTAAGCTATCACTGTACTTCAACTGTGTTATGTTAATGCTATGAAGTAGTACTTCCTTTGTGGCATGATGAGCTAATATTCAAGTGTAGAAAGATTTTTGAATAATTTCAAGGGCTTAGTGTTACTGATTCTTTTTGATACACTAATTTATGTGTACCTGTTGGCAACATTTTGTTGTGAGCCACCATTATACTTCTGTCATAAGTTACTTTGTCCCTGCATCCCTCACAGTCTCAATGTATGTTCAATTTTCTGTATCATTAATTTTACATCACTGCATTTGTGTAATGTCTGGCAGTGGGCAACAACTGCAACTAAACCTAAACAAAAATCCCCAGCCTATGGCAATATCTTTTGATTGCCTTGCTTTTTTCTGCATAACTCTACCACACTTCACAAAGCTGTGCTAAGGTATGTTTAGTCAGTTTAATGTACTTTTCAGCAAGCTGTAGAGTTGGATGTACATATTACAGTGGTTGATAGGGTAATAAAGAAAAATACATACATTCATATTTGCTGAAAATCTGCTGTCAAGTACTGCCTATCAAAACTATGACTTCCTATGTTGTGCGCTTAGATAATATTCAGGTATAAATGTTTTTATCTTGGCATGCTATACATTTTCAAACACAAATTGATGAAAATGTTTCAAGATCTGTTCTCTGACTCCTGTGGATGTGAACGTTGGCTACAGCTTTACTTAACACATCATTATCCTGCTGCTATATTAATGTGCCTGGTACCTATTATGAAGCCTGTCTTGTACAGATCTTTGGGTGAAAGTAATCACAGAACAAAAAAGAGTACTTCTAATTCCCATTCTAAGTTCAAAACATCAAGACACAATTACACATGCACTAACACTTTGCCATCAGCGGAGCAGTTCAGCTTAGCTGTGCTGCCCTCAAATAGTAGAAAAAAAAATAAAATAAAATAATTATTGTTTTATATTGCACAATGTTTGTATGTCTCTATTACTTTTGTCTACAGCTGATCTTAATTTGAGAATGAGTTAACTTACTTAATTTGGTTGTTTAATGTATGTCTGCTCTACTGTGTTTGTATTTGCAACTGTGTTACAAGCTTGATTAACCTATTCTCACATAATCCATCACCGCTACTCTGGTCCTATGTATGACTTGCATGTTTGTCTAGCCAATGCACATAATGCAAATATAAGATAACACAGAAGTGCCACTATCCCAATGTCAAGTTGCAGGAATACTTAATTGATAATCTACTGGTGTACAATAATCAGTGTGTAAGTCACCCCAAAATGTGGAACATGTCAATGTCCCTCATAGTAACACAATGTTCATTAACTCATTACATCCAAGTGATGTCTCCAAGTTTATCTGCAGTTAACTCTTACTCTCTCTAGCTGTCAAACATTGCTTGTTCATACTTGCATCAATAATTCCAAAACCATGCTATGGACAAGGATTGAAAAGATTTAATCTTAAAACTCACACAATGACAAACTCAATTGCATTAATATTTGACCTATGTCTAGTGCAGGTAAAGAGATATTAACTGTTGTTTTACGATATTAATTTATATAGATATAATTTTCACATTTTTGTAAATATCTCAGCAACCAAATAACACAGATAAAACTCCTTAGCCTCGTATGAAAGCTCTCAACTAGATGAATGCAATGCTGCTGACAGTATGTGTATAACTTGAGTGATTGCTGAGATATTGTAAGTTGTTTACAAAATATTGCAAACATAATAGTTACTGGGGGAATTTAATAAAGCCTACATTTTTTTTCCTCTGTAGGCATTGCACCACTCTGCTAACATGACCTTGAACATTTTTAGATTCAGTAAATGCTGCGCAGCAGCTCACATAAGCTCGCCAACACTGAAACGTCCATGGTATGCAAATCACCTCACAAGCATGTGTAGAGTAATCCAGCAAGCAGATAGGCAGCTCTGCAGACCCCATGTCAGTGTCTGTAGTGTACACAGAAAAATTCCATATACAGGAATATAGATGGAGAAAAGAGGATGTAAAAAATGTATATAGATGGACAGAAATGGCATACCACATACAGATATAAGCGAAGCTATCCTCTGTGTGTCTGACAACTTAAAGGAAATAAGTTACATTAAATTTATTTTTTTAATAACCTGAGCATGTTTGCATGATGTGCCGCCACAGTGCACAAACATGCTTTATAAAAAAATTAAAAATAAAAAAAATCAGAAAAAACAACATTAATATTATCTGACAGAACCGTATTACAGGATCTTACGTGGAGTATCTGCAATGGTGCATTGGTGCTGCTGCTAACAAGGCAGGCCTTTGAAGCATGTAGTTTCCAGCCTGTGAGCGTGGATCCCTATGCAAATGAGGTGGAGTTACTGAATAGCACAAAGGGGTAATAGTGTCAGCATATCCCCTTCATGTAGGCAGACAACCATATTGATGTTTACAGAGGACGTAGCTCACATCAGGGGAGGTTGTGTCCAATGACTTCTAAGCTTATTTAAACTTGTTTGTGTGGTGCATCACTGTGCTGAGCGCATCCTTACAGAGAGTGCATGCATTCACTTCTAAGCTTTGTTTAGCTAAGGGGAGCATGTTTCAGTGTGTTTACGTGGCATGCCACCATGTTGAGCTTGCAAGCCTAGGTGGTACACTAACTGCTAAGCTTTACCTATGGATCACACATTTGTGTAGCATACCACAGTGCTGACTGTACCTAGAGGCCAGTGACATGTTAATTAGTTTTGACCTCTCTTTAACTTAAACTAGGGCCATTAAATGATGTTAATGATATACTAGGCAGGTGGAATGCATCATAGTTAGCCAATCACACAGTCAGCACCCACAGCAGAGTACTATAAAGTATCCATACACAATACACTCTGATTTTCCCCCATACTCTGCACCATTGAAGTACAGACTTGGGAATTTTAACTGAGAGAATGCTAGGGGCTATTGCAGGTCTGCTACATCTGTATGTGCTAGATGCTGAAGTTAATGGTGCTGCTACTGCTGCCAACAATAGGCTTAGACAGAGAAGGAGATGAGTGTTCAGGCCCAGGGTAACCTTCCAGGAGCTACATGAGCTGAAGATTGTAGAGAACTACAGAGTGGTCAGGGACATACAACAAGAATGCATTGAGCTCTGCCACCCTCAACTCAGACCCAGAGCCAACAGAGGTGAACCCATCCTAGTGGATACAAATGAATGTGTAGCCCTTAGGATACTAGCTACAGGTGCTTTCCAAAGACCAACTGGGGACATGATGGGATCTTACAGGCATCTGATTCCAGGGTTCTCCACCAGTTCCTGGATGCCATGCTACCACATGCTAGTGATCACATTTCTTTTGTCCTCAACCTCTGAGGCAAGGGCCAGCAATATGCAGCACTTCTACCATGTAGCATACTACCCTGAGGTACTAGGTGGCATAGATTGCACTCATGTACATATCAAGTCACCACCTAGTGAGAAGTATAGAATCTATGTCAACCGCAAGGGGTACCACTCCATCAACTACCAGATCATGTGCAATGGTGTTGCTGCTTCTAATCTGGAAGTAGGCATGTCTTTTGCATGTGAGGTATTATTATGTTGGTGTTTTCACAGACTGTCAGTCTGTGTGTGGTATAACATTATGAACCTCATGCACATAATAAGTACAGAAGAAAGCTGGGGAATGTCATGGACATTTTGAGTGGCATGCAGTACTGCAGAAACAGGGATGGATGTCAATGTCTGTAACATACCTTTCAACCTCTTAGTGCAAGAAATCTGTTTAAAGCCTGACAAAATGAAGAACAAAGGCCCACAAATAGGGGCATATGTTAAATACTGCTCTCATAAATGTAAACAGTTGCTAAAATAACAGGGTTTGTTTCAACAGACATTTTTCTGAAGGATTTGAAGTCAGACACTCAAATCTATGTCACTATTTAGTGACTTCAGTTCTAAGTTCATCCAAGTGGGCGGTGCAATGGTGCAGCCGTAGCATTGTCACCTCACAGCAAGAGGTTCTCCAGTTTGATTCTCAGCTGAAGTGCCTTCTGTCCAGAGTCTGCATGCCCTCCAATCATTCATGTGGGTTTTCTCTGGGTACTCTGGTTTCCTCTCACATTACAAAGACATGCACCTGTAGCATTTCTCCCTGGGCTTCCACTGAAAATTGGATTCGCTCCAAGTCACAGTTTCCCAGTAAACAAATGTTAAGTAAATAAATCAATAAATAAATTAATTATCCAAAAAACCACAAAAATTATGAGGAACAGACCAAAACTATGAGCCAAAAACTCTGAACATTCTGTAAAACCCTGGACAGTTGAGAAGTACAAAATCCCAGACTAAAGTAAAGGTAGGTGTGGCCTGGAGTCACTTTATAAGTACTGACAGTCACACTGGGCATGCCAAAACACTTAGTTAAAATGAGCGCAATTCTGTTGCCCTGTCATCAGACTGACCTTTATGTATAGATATGTCTATGCATACAGACATATACGTATACATATACATCTGTCACTATCTCTGTCTCACATACATAGTATATCTATAGCTATGTAGTGTCAAATACATATATACTGATATATATAGCTACATATATATATATATATATATATATATATATATATATATATCACATTGATACATAGACTCTCCACCTATATCTAAATAACACATATACATATCATAAACACACACAGCTACATTTATATATACATCCCTGTTAATTACATAAATATGTATGTGAATGTCTGTATTGTCCTACATACCCCAATAAAGGGTGAGTAAATCTGCACTATCTCACATCCATACTGTTGCTCAATGGATCCAAACTAAGGATGCAGCAGTGCATAATCCAATAACCTACAGACCCCTGTGCCTGATGGATGGCACCAAGTAGAGAGACGCAGGTGAGTGGGTGGAGTAATGTATAATGTTGTCAATGCATGCATAGACAGGGCACATTGTTCCTGCCCACAGGTTTGCCTATCAAACTCCAAGCAGCCATATATGGCCATACTGGTAAATGAACACACACAGCTATGATAACAACAGTTATGCCACTGCTAGGATACTAGATGCAGATAACAGTACATAACAATATCACTCTGCAGACCACAGGTGTTGTTCAACACAAGCCTAGTTTGTGTAATGCACAAGAACTGTGCCTGCAATCACATATACAACAGACAACCTGTGGTGTATGCAATTTGTATGGTGATCTATAGTGAATAAGACTAGATAGCTTGGGGTACTAATCTCACTCCAGGCTACTTGGTGCACATGTGCGTGTGTGTGTATACACCAGCAAAACTATCGCCATGTCATCATGGGCAATCCACCTGCAATGGTTATGCCCTATTTGGCCCTGTAAGTTGCTTCTGGCTTCCACAATGCCCTCTTCTACAAGGCCTAATGATGTCATCCACCTTAATACTACCAGCTGACAATATAGTATCAAGACTTAAGTTATATCACTTGTGATAAATACTGTAATCTATAGTTTGTAAGACCAGATAAGTAGGGGTTCTAATCTCACTCCAGGGTACTTGGTGCGCATGTGTGCCCTGATGGCCTAAATATGATCATCTTGGTAAGACAGTAATAGGTAGGGTTTTGCAGTATTTTATTTGTAGCGTGTGATGTGGCACTCCCAAAGGACTGACGACAACAAGGCCTGCTGATGTCTTCCTGCATAATATGTCCCGAACTGATAGCACTAGCAGACATGAGGCGTGTTGCCTGCATCATGTACTGTGATTTGTAGTGTATACCATTGCATATGATAGTGTTCCCATCTACATACAGCCAACTTGCACTGTGTATGCCTTAGCATGTCCTGTGTGCAGTGATTGGAAGTGGTGCTAGCCTCAATGTAGCCATGGTTGTGTGTGAGCCTGTTAGAGAATTTCACATCATGTTATGGAGCCATAGGATGTTTGAACTTAACTGGCATAATGGCCATACAGCCATACAGCCCTCACAATCATAGACATCTTTATACCCATAGTAACAGGATCAGCACATATTGCTCCAGTCCAAGACACCCTGTGTTAAGATAATGGTAACCCAGCCAATCATACAGATGGCATGTAGTGTGGTGCACTGAGGTGCTCTGTGTGCCATTAGGCATGGTTCTGTTTCAAGGGTGTGTTTAAGTCTGCTAGACACATCTATCCCACCGGCATGTAGTACCTACGTCACAGATAAGGTTAATGTCCTTACAGTGAGTTATCCATCTACTATGCCTCCTACAGATAGGAAGCATATGCAATCAAGCAGTGTCACACATTGTCCTGCATTTAAAACACAGATCACCTCTGAGTAGTCTATATGCCACAGGTGATAATGACATTCATTGCAGACTATCCCCACTGAACACATTCTGAAGACGTGAAGTGACCTTGTAAGTGACAATACTGTTGTGTGCAATGGCCAATACTGCTTGGAAAGGTACATCACCAAATAGCCATTGCACTCAGATTTTGGCATGCTGAGGGAAGTGTACTTGGAGGTTATGAGTATGTCACTTACAGATGACTGTGGGCTCAGCTATGCCGTATGATTCCTGCCATACCACTGTAGAGATATGGTGATCTGAGGCACATTATGTGTAAACCTGTGTGGCCAGGTATGTGTGGCCAGTTCATTCACCCCTGAGTATGTACATAACACGTTGTGACTAATGTGCTACTTACCAGGTACATAATTCTTACCGATGGAAGTGATACTACAAATATATTTGCATGGAGTTTATGACCATTACTATGTCAACAGGCATATGTTCACAATACCCTCTTGCAGGATAGTGGCATAACACAGAGACTCTAAGTTCTCACAATTTGCAGGCATCAGCCAACATTGTTTGTTAGCCACAGTCAGTCCATAGTCATGTGTATTCTGGTTGAATGGATTCCAAGCAGATCAGTTAGTGGAGGCAGATATCCCTATGTTGCATATGTAAGCCAGCAATGGGCCACTTAGAAACCCTTACAATGACAGTATTGTGGATGCCTAAGTGGGTGCTTTGCAAATGTTGCCTGAGCAGGGGATATAGTCAGACAGCTTGGCTGAGTCTAGGGGTTGTATTCCCTGATGTACCCTCACCCAAGTCCATGGTGACTGCCTCGGAAATGTCCACCACATGTAACAGTCATGCTCCCCCTGTCACACATCCCACAAGAGGTAATAAATGGCTGTCTTGACATATTAGTCTGTATTGTCTGCAAATTGCTGGTAGTTCTAAGGAGACTGATCTGTGGCCACATCTCACCAGGGAAGACTTCACATTGGGGGTGTTGTATTGGTCACCCTTATTTTTTAAACACATGATGCAATATGTTGGTTCCCCGTGTTGGGATGTCATGGCATTGCTGCAGGTCTTTGTAGGTAAGGACCTGGGCCATCTTTTGGACAAGTAAGACACAGCATGACTAAGCAACACAGTGTGTACATATTACAATTCCCTCATGTCTTTTTCTATGCTCTGCACAGAGACCTTGCATGACTCTCTTCCTGCAACATGCTGGAAGTAACTGCAACACTGACTTGTATGGAGGACAACTAGCATGTGATGCCAAGTGGTGTCTCCAGATCTCTGAGTCATGTCCCCTGACATGCCATAATAGGAGTTAGCATGGGTACTAGCATTGATACTGTCATACACCTAGTGACACTGGATCAAACATTGTTACTTTTGCTCAAGGACAGATCATGCCTACCGACTGTAACCAGAGGAGCCCATTGACTGTTACACTATTCAATGGATGTTGGACATATGTCTCTTTCCACCAACCATGCCCTGACAAGGTATGTGACAATATTAGGCCAGAAAGCCTTGCTGGAAACTGTGTATATCATGTACAGAGTGTTATGTCAGCTGGTGGGTAGGCAAGTGTCTGACAGTCAAGTATAGCACTGGGAGACCTGCGCTGCAATGATACCAGTCACCAGTAGAATTCACCATCCTCCATTATTGGCTTACCCTGTCTACCTATTTCCTCTCTGCAATCACAGCCAGTGTCAGTGACCTCTGACTGAGTACATTAGCAGGTGATTGCATATTGGAGCTGTCACAGAATCCCACACAGAAACAACAGTTATCCAATATGGCTGAAGACACAGTCAGTTGTAATTTGAGGCACTGACAAAGACTAACTGCCAAAGACTGCCCAATACTACCCTGTGAGAAATCATCCACCCCTGAAAAATATTGTAGTGTTTGCACATCACACAGTTCAACCATTACACATGGAGTTATGGACACAGAGATTAATGTAGCCTTTGACTCTCACTGGTCAGTATGATGATGGGATGCATTCACTGTTGTATAACCTACACCAACAGGTTTTGGATGTAAATCCCAGACTGTCACTGCTATATTGAATATGGCAGTCATCACAGCTATCATTTTGTGCAATGGTACACTTGCTATGTCACTAAACAGGCAAATTGTACAACTGTAGCAGCCCCACATGGTCCATGGTACACTAATACACAATGTAGATAACATATCCTATGTAGTCCGTGTCATAACTGTACATGTGTAGTCTGTTTCCTAAATGCTTTGGGGGGGATGTGTATGGCTTCATACAGGAGAGATGTTAGATCCCACTGTGTACTTCCCATATATCCATGACAAGACTAACATGTCTCACCTGTTCTACATGTCTACAACATCACGGTGGTATACATAGTAAATGCTGCAGAGACATGTATGTAACACAGACAGTATACTGTACATGAAACAGCCCCCCCCCAAGCATGTGTAGCACACATCTACTGTGACACAGCATATGCAGGCTACAAAACAGAATGCAGAACATGACAATCATAGCTGGTGTCAGGCAACTGTCTGTACTGGACACAAGATATTTGTATATGGGTCATCTCTGTCACCACAGTTTGCAGTTTGTAGATGCATGAGTTCCCAAAATCCTGGTGGCACTTATCAAGGGTAGCAGACCTGTTCACAGATTAGGGATGCATGAGTACACTGAATGCTACTATTCTCCTTGTTAACCTGTTATACACATATGAACCTATGGAGGCATGCAGTTACACTGCTGTACCTTGCTGAAGACATATTTCTGCTGTGCTGACATGCCATCCAGTGCTGCTTTATTGTCACTGTGTATCCATAGGTTACCCCAACAGACTTCTAAAACAGAAACAGGTCTGTAACACACCTGTCATTGTGTAACTATACAGCCAGTACAACATCATACCACATAAGGTACACAGAAATATGTGGCGCACTTGTGACAGATGCCAACATACAGTATCTGTCATTAACCATTACAAGTGGCATGGCAAAACAACACTGCATTACACAAGTATGTTTATTAATATAGTCACCCTGTGCATCAGACACATAGTGTCATTTCCCTGCATTGATGGCAAAGTTAATATAGTCACCCTGTGCATCAGACACATAGTGTCATTTCCCTGCATTGATGGCGAAGGTAACAGGAATGTGACACAGGTATCATCACTTGCACAGGGTGTTGTGTGGGGGTGCAGGAGGCCTAGGCTGACCAAATAGGTAGACAGCATGTGTGTGAGTTAGGAAGGGGAAGCAGGTAATATGGATTATGGAAAGGTGCCATGTGTGTCTGTAGGTGACCTGCATTTGACAGTGGTGTGTGAGTGTGTGCATGTACACAGTCAAGCTCAGCACTAGCCCTACACGTGTGTATGTTGGACAGCTTTGGACCATGCATGGTAGAGTTGGCAGTTCACTGTCTCCAGCCCCGAACATGGGAACTGGCTCTGCCAGGAGTTGCACTGGCACCTCCATGCCCAAGGTCAGAAACTGTGCTAGTACCTGATGGTGACTGCTGTTTGCTGGGACTATATCCCCCAAAGGAATTCCCAGGACCACAAGATCATCGCCTGCCATGTTGTAGTATGGACAGCACACTCCCTTCTGTAGTGCTGGATGTACTGCCACAATGGGAGCATGATTGTGCACAGCCATGTGGACTCTCAGAAGATGGGGTTGCTGACCTATGTCCACAAGTCTAATGGCCAACTCCAATCTGTGATTCCAGCACACACAATGTGTGGTCCAAGACAGACATTGTCTCAGCAAACTTTCTGTCCACTCCATCAGTCAACAGATCCAGGGTGTCCCCAGTGCGGTGGAAGCAGTCATGGATGTCAGACTGTGCTGCATCTGTAACCCTAAACATATATCTGGTGTTTTATTCAGACTGTGCCTGTGCCTCCATGATAGCCTGAAACATGCGCCGATTGACCCATGATGTGACACCTGCAGCAGGTGGTGGATGGACAGCAGTCCTCCTATGAGCACCCCTGTCAATTTGCCTGGTTATGGCCAGTGTCTACACTCACTGGAGCCACAGTTGCTACACTTTCCTGTTCAATATTCCCACCCTTTCATTGTCCCATATCTGTGGCCTCCGGGGACTGGGTAAGTGTGGGTATACTGATTGTGTGCGCTGACAATTGAGGCAAAAGGATGTCTACTTCTGGGACAGATTCAGCCCCCAACACCTGCACCTGTGCCTCAATGTGGCCATCACCATAATCAGAGTCCAAAGAGACACTGATATCAGGTTGTATAGGGACAGAGACCAAACTCCTGGTCACCTGTGATAAGAAAGAAAAAAGTGGTGCATGAATACCTGCAATATTATGTACAAAAAAACCAACAATATTCATAATAACAAAGACCCACAACAGGATTAGCAGTCAAACTTTTTTCTTCTCCACTTTCATCCAAAATAGACTTCCTCAAACCACAAATACACATTCACGTCAAGACCTTTATAACAATCACTTCAAGTAAATCAAGTAAAACATGACCAGGAAAATGTACCTTTTAATTAAGCAATATGACACTATACTTGATATAACAATACATAAAAACTCAGCACACCTATCTTAACAAATATAATGATATACATGTTTTACTGCTTAATTTATTGTCCTTTCAACTTTTTGTTTTTTAAAAGGCATTTTAGAGTAAATGCCTCATCTAAACCAGGAGGCTTATCTTTTTTAACTGCCACTGCCAAAGTGTTTCTATTTTGTTCAACTACACTGCTGTGATTAAGATATATATGTACCTGTTCCAGAATAGAAAATAAAAGCATTCTATCCTGTTTACAGAATAAATTAATTTTAAATAGGGCATTATTCTGGCCCTTAACTTTAATAGAATATAAATATTCCTTAACAAAACAGTATCTTGCTTACAAGGAGCAGGACCACGGCCTTGGCCAACCCATGATGGACCTGTGAAAAGTTGAGGCTGATGTTATGTCAGTAATAATGCATGTTGCAGCACAACAAGGTAATACATCCATATATCTCACATTTACAGTAGCTATTGTGTTACTTGTTGCATTGGTCACATTCTGAGTATGACAGTACAGCTGAGGTAACCCGTCCCAAAGAACAAAGACCTGACACAGACATAAAACTATGTACAGCCTGATGCACTGACTGCTGCAGTGTTATAATGCTGTGGGTCTGAAATGCAAATTGCAGCTAACGCAGCTGATTTGCACTATCATCAGCCAATGAAATGTGACCACTATACAATATATAAGGCCTTCATGCAGATTAGAGACCCTTTCTCATATATTGTGCTGGACATTACTGGATTGAAGAGACTACATCATTGCAGGGTGTAGATCTGTTACAGAAACCTTACCATACAGATGTGTGTGCTACAGGCTGCAGCTGCTGCTACAGGTAATAGACATAGGCCAAGAGTATGAACACTTTGGAGTACAACATTCTGTAGGAGTAACTGTGACAGTTGTGTCAGTCTTACTGTAGAGGCAGAGCCAGAGTGAGGCTACCCTTTCCACTCCGAATAAGACATGTATTTAAGGTAAGTATGCCAGGCAATGGTATCACAAACAGAGTATAAGGCAACATGTTTGATGTGTCCTTGGGTAAGATGGGGTTTAAATATAACAATATGTCCACCATGTGGGCAACTGCCAAGCCATGTGTTACTGTCTGTTAGTAATTTGCAGCATGTATAAGGGCAGGCCTTGTTATAAGCAGGGACCTCCAATGTGCATGTTAGCTGTGCAGCTGTGATAATCTGCACAGTGACTTTGAATGGATTGTGTGGTGCACTCTGATATTAGTGGACCTCATTTGTAGTACCTGCATTGACATTCTGTGTGAATGCATATTAATGCATGACGTGACACTTTATGCACATATAGTTTTGCTATAGGGTTATATAATGTGTGTTCCTACCTGCAGGCCCATGACCTCCATCAGTGAAAAGCAGACATGTCATTTGAAATGCATTGTGTGGATAAAGATTGCATGACTCAGTCATTAATTGCTGCCTTTACAATACTGTAAATTCACTTCTACACACCGATGGATTTGAACCCAGGACTGTGTCTGGCAAAATGTACTGTTTGCAAGGCAATTAACAGACTGAGTTACTGAGTCACTGCTGTGGCAACTGTATTTTCAAGATATATTTGCACACATACAGGTTGTGACATACATTTTCTACATCCATCAGTATGTGCATGGCTTTATATGGATGTATGGGTGCACCAGGGTCCCATTTGAACAAATATTTTACCATTACTGCTTTGGCAGGTGTTTTTCTACATGTTGCTCTTGAAGGGCACATTTACCTGCTATCACAGACCTCACTTACATCTGTCATTATTTCTTTAGCTTTCTAGTGGTGTACTTTTGCACCAGGGTCCAAGGTACCCTCCCATTTTTACTCTTTTTAATTCAATTACTTTTTAATCAAGTTTGTGTGGTGTGGCATGGAGCACAGCTCTGCTGAAACATGCTTAATGACTGTAACTGGCAATTACTATGTTTTCTTTAAACCACCTGCTTTACGTAAAAAGTTGTGTGGCATGGCAGGTTAATGCAGTGATCTGCAGATGTGAAAGTCTTGGCTTCAAAATATGGGACAGATGTTTATTTTGTAAGTGTGCATCGCAAGTTTAAAAACACATATAGTCAATATAGCTTTATTTAGCTGAGCTTTGTGAAGCTGCACAGCGCAGTGCGCCATGCAGCAACGTGTGAAAAAATATAAAGAAAAGACAAATGTCAAGATAGGAAAGTGGTGAAATTAGTTGCAAGCAGGGGGAAAAACATAGTGATAGGCAGGTATGGATGTGCAAAAAGGGTGTAGGAAAAAAAAACAGCTATCCATTTTTTGTACAGCAACAACTGTGCACTTTGACAGAATTTGTACATGACTTTGAACTCTCAACCCCAGATAGAGAGGGGTGAGGACAAAAATAACTGTGTTGTCAAGCCAATTGGACCAAACTAAGTGTTTCCAGTGGACACATGCAAAATGGAGAGCTATGTATGGGATGATATATATATATATATATATATATATATATATTTTTTTTTTTTTTTTTGGGACAGGTGTACATTTTTTTTTTGTTTTATAAGATGAGAGTGGAATTTTGGGGAAGGGGCATAGGTACATATGACGGAGGTAAGTTGGGTAGGTGAGAATGCATTTGCAGACAGACAAGGCAGACAAGACAGCAGACAGGAGCAGTGTGTGACACATGATGAGGGTGAACACCTTGAATAGGGAATGTGTTGTGGAATTCAAGTCCCATGTGCCTACAGACAGCAGGAGTGTAACTCACATCCCAACCTATTGGACTGTCAGCACTGCTCCTTCACTGACCCAAGGGTGGCAGTGCTGGAGGCTGGGCACTGGGGCAAGGCTACCCCACCAGATTGGCCAGCATGCCCTCAATCTGGTGCAGGTAGCAATCAAACCCATGGTAGACTGTCCTGCGCACCAAGACTGGCAGCTCATCTCAGGTGACAATAACCCCTCCGCCACTGTTCCCAGAGGGGGGCTGGGCCCCTTTCCATGGGCCGGTACTACCTGCTGCTGCAGGTAGTGAGGGGCAGGAGAGTGGTAACCACCAGACCGGTCCCAGATGTGCTGGCATCTGGTGCCATAGCCAGTTGAGGCAAGGTAGGCAGTTCAGCTGGAACCAGCCTACCTTGAGGTGCTGTGGTGAATGAGGTATAGCAATAAGTTAAGGTTAGTCATAGCCAAGCCATTGTTAGTATTAACAGAATGGAACATTATTTTAATTCACCCAAATATATATTAATGTATAATATGTGTAACACAACAGAAAATAACATAACAGTCAATATGGTAACAACATGCCAGTAAGAAGTAAACCATAAGGGTAACCAAATATTTATTTTAGCAAAGTATGTTAATAGTGAATCATAATAACACATAATAGTATTACATCACATTTTGCAAAAATATAGTTAGTTTAATAACATATGTCAATATTAAATCATAATAATAAATAATAAATAAATTAAGATAAGGGTTGGGAGAGACAGACTGAAAAACAATCCATTACTGACAATGCAGACTATATCCCTGAAGACACTGATTCTAAATACTCTACGGGTGTGTAGTGTCAATTCTGAGCACAGTGACTACAATTCTCCTATAGCTTATGTTGCACATACATACCTCTGAAGCTGTTAGCATGAGTCGGTACGGGCCAAGCGATAAGAAATGCGGGTACACATCTACACAGAACACTTTCACATAATATGGACTTCTATAACTACCAAGGTGTTCTATAAGCAGATTTGGTAATACATTGCATTCCAGGTAATCATTTTTCTGGTAATCCTGTGACAGATGGATTAGGCAGTTTTAATTGCATTATGTGAAATCATGACACTTAAGATGCATGTTTGTGTACAGTACAGAAACTAGACATCCGTCATGCCTTAGTTGGCAGGCATGGGAACAGAACCCAATAGCTGGGACAGCAGAGGGCTTCTGCAAAAAATGTAACTTTATTGGTATTGCTGATAACTGTCTGTGAAATGTTAGCACATCATATCTGCTCATAATATGGGCTCCCTCAACCATATACTATATACCATTTGTTCCTGGAGTGGGAAAAAAAGAGAGCATTATGTGACTGAATTAATTTTACATTCTATAACTAGTACAGTGTTATACTTAACTATAGTGACAGTAGAAGAGATGTGCATGGCATACAGCTGCACTGCATTTATTGAAACAAATCTCTTTAGAAATCAACTATGCTGCTTAACACTTTACTGGTATTGCTGATAAGTGTCTGTGAAATGTAACCATGATCATATCTGTTCATAACATGGGATACCTCACTCATATACCTTCTCTTCCTGGAGTGGGAGAAAAAGACTGCATTATGTGACTGAATTCATTTTGCATTCTAGAACTATTACGGTGCTATACTTAACTGTAGTGACAGTAGAAGAGATATGCATGGCATACAGTTGCCCTGCATTTATTGAAACAAATCTCTTTAGAAATCAACTATGCTGCTTAACACTTTATTGGTATTGTTGATAAGTGTCTGTGAAATGTAACCACAATATCATCTGTTCATAACATGGGCTACCTCACCCATATACCTTTTGTTCCTGGAGTCAGAGAAAAATACAGCATTATGTTATTGAATTTGTTTTGGATTCCAGAACTATTACAGTGGTATACTTGACTGCAGTGACAGTAGAACACACATGCATGGAACATGGCCATAATGCATTTATTAAAACAGGTTTTGTAGGAATTAACAATACTGCTTAACACTTTATTGGTATTGCTGATAAAGTTTGTGGAGTCCACACAATATCTGCCCATAGACTGGGCTACCTCACCCATATACCTTTGTTACCTGAAGTAGGAGGAACAGAGAGCATTATGTGTCTGATATTGACCTTGAGGCAGCCTTGGACCATACTATGAGTTAAACAGTTCAGTTTGCAGGGCATTAGTTTTGCATTCTACAGCTATTACAGTGTTACACTTGACTGCAGCAACTTTACCATAGACAAGTAATGCATACAGCTCTACTGCAATGGTTATGACAACACAATCCTGCTGTACACCATTGTGCTTACTGTTATTGGTATTGTTTATTGCAATACAGCAGTTATTGTTCATTTATTGCACTACTGCTCTACTTGCTCTACTGTAGTGCAATAAATGGGCAAGTAGAGCAGTTGTTATTGTTCATTTATTGCACTACTGCTCTACTTGTCCATTTATTGCACTGCAGTTTTAATGGTGTATACTTTATTGTAGTAAATGCTTTACTCTTTTTTGCTTATTGCACTACAGCTAGCATAATCCACACTCACGGCACAACCTGGCTAGGCACCTAGCATAAAACTCGACATTGCAAGCCCTTTCAGCTGCAACTGTTGGGAGAGAAGCACACCATTATGCATAGCAGTTTTTGCAGACATTCCAGAGAAAAACAAACTTACATATCTGTGGGGCATTCCCAGCTCTAGCTTCTTGGACCCAGCTGTCCAAGGTTTCCATCTTTCTCCTCTTCATGTTGTCATAATGGTTATGACACTGCTCACCTGTGCAGGGGATATCAGTAACATTGGTGAGTTCCCTGGCCAACCAGTCCTAGGCCTCCACCTTACACTCCAAGCCCTGGAAATTCGCCTTCAGCAGCCTGGGTTCATGATTTTTTACCAGGAGCCCAACAAAGACCCTGGACTCCTGAGCACCCTATCTCTGCACCTGACAGCTCGCACCTTCACCAGCACCACCTACCCTATCACCAGCTGATCAGAATCCAAAGACTGTTGCAGAATTCTCACCTATTGTGCATAATATAGGCTGTTTTCCTGCCCTTACATGTCACTGTGGCAATACTCAAAAAAGTGCCATGTGTCTTAACAGCACACAATCCAGCTTAGCAGTGCAAAAACTTGCAGAACTGGGGTTTTTATCTAAGCTTAGCACCAAACAAACAAAAGAAGATGTTAGCATGTTTAAGCAGTGCTCAGCCCACAGCAGCCGTGTCATATTTCACAAATTTGGTTTTAAAATTAAACATATATAATAAATTAAATTATAAACATATATCACTGCTATGGACTCAAACCCAGGACCTAATAAGCATTAGGCTGTATCTCTACCATTTACTACTTGGATATTATGAAAACTGGTATATTTCCACATACTCTACTGGGCTACTTGTTAGCATTGCTAAGCACCACGGCTTGCCATGCAAACACAGTTATATATACCCAGACATAAATAATTAATTACATCCAGTTTCTATTTTTAGATGTCTGGCAACTGTTGGCTATGTATGTATGAGCACTGCTTGGCTCTGCAGTGCTCTGTGCCTCACAAATAGCAATTAAAGAAAAAATACAAAAATATTTAAAATAAAAATATGTAATTATGATAATTAATGACATCTGGTTTCTAAATTTTAGATGTCTGGCAGGTGTCAGCTGTTTATATGTGAGCACAGCATGGGATTGCTGTGCTCCTCGCTGTGCTGCACAAACATACAAAAAAATGGAAAAAAAAAATAAAAAGAATTAAAATAAAATATTACACATTTGACCCAATTCACAGCAGGGGAGAAGTACAGGCCATCCACAACCACAGGTAGCCTCTACACTTCTCTCTACACTGATTCATTAACCCTGTTCCTATGCTCTCTCTCAGCAGCACTCCATTATTAATTCAGTCACTCTGGAGCAGCTCAGAAAAAGTTTCCTAATTCCACCATAGGAACAACAGTGCAGCCTGAGCTAATTTTCAGAAAATCCATTTGTAATACCATACAGAAAACAAATGTTCATAACTCTTTAACTATAAGAGCTAAACTAAAAATGTAAATGTGAAAGTTGTTCAGCAGATGCCAACCTTTCCAACAATGTAAATGTTGATATTGTGTATCAAAGCCATTATTAAATAATTTGCAAGGAATGCTGATATTGTGCATATATTTTACCTTTTTGGAAAAGCAAAGCACAATATCTTGGTTAATGTACCATGTAGACCCATACAATTTGTGTTTAATTTGCTTGTATAAATATCAGCTTTAAAATTATACCTTAGCCATTACAGTGTGAAGCTCCTTTCCGGAGATATTCACAGAAATATTATTAATATAATATTTCTCATAATTGATAAATACACAAAGCATAATATCTCTTCACCTGTAACTGACAGATGCTACATATCAGAGTACAAGTTGTACATCTCAATGTCAGCTTCAGAATGATGCATCATTTGTGTCATCACCATGTTCCCTTGCAAATATATGGGCATAATACTGAGAAGTATTGGAAATGTATAATTTTCATAATCCTACAAGACTAAAACTGTGATATCTGTACATGTGTACAGTGTACAAATGCAGTTCTTTTACCATGTTTTAAGGAGTAACACTGTATTTAAAATGAGGTATTACTTGGCACACTGACATGTTCCTTTGCTAAGTTATTTACCAAAATATGAAAAAATCATAAATTCCATAACCTAAGTCCGAAACAAACTTTCATATCTGTACATGTGTACAACATGCAGGTGCAGTTCTTTTGCCATTTTTAAACTATGAATAGTGTCTTCAAAATGAGGTATTACTTAACACATTTAGATGCTCTCTTGCAAAGCTATTTTCCACAATATGAAAAAAATCATAAATTCCATAACCTAAGTCTGAAACAAACTTTGATATCTGTACATGTGTACAACATACAGGCACAGTTCTTTTACCATGTTGGAATTAGGAATAGTGTCTTCAAAATGAGGTATTACGTAGCACATTCATATGCTCCCTTGCAAAGTTATTTACCAAAATATGAAAAAAATAATAAATTCCATAACCTAAGTCTGAAACAAACTTTGATATTTGTACATGTGTACAATATACAAGCACAGTTCTTTTACCACGTTGGAATTATGAATAGTGTCTTCAAAATGAGGTATTACTTAGCACATTCATATGCTCCCTTGCAAAGTTATTTACCAAAATATGAAAACAAATCATAAATTCCATAACCTAAGTCCAAAACAAACTTTGATATCTGTGCATGTGTACAACACACAGGCACAGTTATTTTACAATGTTGGAACTATGAATACTGTCTTCAAAATAAGGTATTATTTAGCACAGTGATATGCTCCCTTGCAAAGTTATTTACCAAAATATGAAAAAAATCATAATTTCCATAACATAAGCCGTAAACAAACTGTGCTATATGTGCATGTGTACAGTGCATGGCCACAGCTCTTTTACCATGCTGTAAGGACTAATACTGTCTTCAAAATTAGCTATTATTTAGCATGTTGATATCTTTCCTTAGCAAAGACATTCACTAAAATATGAAAAATGTATCAAAATTATCATAACACTAGTCCTAAAAAAACTGATATCTGTACATGCATCCAGCTAGTTATTTTACCATCTTAAAATGAGGTTTTACTCAGCATTTTGACAAGTTCCTCAGCGGACATATACAACAAAAATATGACAATTATCAGTGGCACTCCAGGGCATCTGCAGTATCCCATACCTGTGTTTGCAAGGTGACAATGACTTTTAGTACTGTGAATAACAGTGGCAGCTGCTGATGGTTTCACATGACAACTGCTAATGACTCAGTGTTGTACTGTAACTGCATATAGTGTAAATTAATAATGTGATAATGACTTGCATTTCATTACTGCAAGGTTCTGCATGCTCATATAAAGGTGATAATTGCTGCACATAACCTTTTGTGCAAACATTCATTGCATTCCTGGTACAGGTGTAATGTAAGACTGAGTCATTACCGTCTGTCAAGAAAAGACCAGAGTAATTCAGAAAAAGTTGTATACTACTTATATATTACTAAGCCCTTCCTCTCACCTACATGTTACACATGACTGACAAAGGCAGAAATATTGCCCAAAATATATGGTTGCTCCATGCCAGATTTAGTGTACAAGTAATGACACACAACATGTTTTAATTCTTATATATTGCCCATCTATAGCATTTTCCACCCTTATTTATGAAAATAACATGAGTTTCTAAGTTAGGGATAATACAATAAATTCCCTAAAAAAATACAGTATGAACTTAGTATTGAATTATTTGATCTTTATCTGACATTCTCATTACTTGTCTTTGAAAACTCTATTAGTTATACATTACAAGCTGGAACTATGATCAACATTTTAAAATGGCCAACTTTACATAAGCACCTATAAATACTTAGAAGTCGCAATCCTATTTCTTTTCTAAAAATGGACCAAAAAGTTGTGCTTTTCTGATAGAAATCTTGAAATGCACACCAGAGTTTATAAATCCACAGCAGTTCAGGTTCAGTTCAAAGAAATCAGTGAATCTAGCTAATTACCTATCACAGACTATAAGTGTAGAAATACAAAGTAATGTCAATCAATACTAATAAAGCATTTGACCAACTTGGTAGAAAAGACAAGTGCTGCTGCTAAATAAATCAGAAGTGCCTTATTCACTATTTAACACAGTTTTTGTTTCAATTCTTCAGTACCGGTTATTTATTATGTATTGATGCTAACTTAAATTAAGGGTAAAACCTAGGGTTAAACAAGCATGACCATGATTGCCCGTACTACTCATTCTAGTATTAAATCCACTTATCCCTGCATTCCAACAAAACAACTGAACTCATGCTGCTATTACTGCAAATCTTTTGATAAAATGCTTAGCTTATATAGGTGATATTTTACTTAATTATTTCAGAACTGGGAGAAGAACAGCATTCTTTTTCTACCCCAATAAAGCAGGTTCTTTAATAATTAATACAGACAAAGAGCTTTAACTCTGACAGAAAAAAATGAAGTTTCAGATCCCTCCTGGAGCTATCTTGTCTATAAAATTTACTTGGTGACACTGCCATAAGAACTCAGAATAAAGCTAGTCTACAGGAAAACTGCAAAAATAATGAAAAAGGGGTCTTGTTTGACTTATGTTATGTTTATGGGAATGTAAACAACTAAAAGTACTGAAAAAGAGAGATGAGTAAGACCTAGCCTTTAGATATCAGCAAAGCCTTATGTTGTGAGGTAAAAATTTATTCATTTTATTAAGTTGTTCTCCAGATCTACCATAATAAATTACGGAATTATTTGTTAGCATCCTACAATGTGCATTCAATACTGAGCTCTTTCATTTGCACTCTACTGGAGTTACACACACACACACACACACACACACACACACACACACACACACACAAACACAATAAAAAACAGATGAAAGCATGAAACTAACTAAAAACTTTTACTGCAATAATGACATGATGGAACCGCAACTGTACTGTAAATTAACGTCTCGATCTATGTCCTTGCTCACTCGCTGTCATAGATTCATACAGTCTTCTCTTCTTTCACACAGACATACATTCTGCTTTCATGCATGCATTCACTCACACAAGCAGACACACAACCACACTCACACATAGCTGCCCCCACCACGTAAACTGCAGATAATCCAACAATCAGCAAAAAAACTCACTTTACTTACGGAGTATTAGCGAAACTTCACCTGAGCAGACAAGCACGATGCTGATCCTTCCTTGAAGTCAGTCTCCATTGCAGCTGATTAAATTTCGTCGTGACTGCGGCTGTACTCTCCTCAATCCAGCAATCCAATGGGCACACAAAAAAATAGAGGTATCCAGTAGCAAAGCAGCTAATTTCTGAAAATGTATAGAAAAAAGGGAAAAGCTGCTGCTGGATCCTCTATTTATTAGGACAGGACAATGGAAACTTAGAATGGAGGTGGAGGTGTTATAGAAGCTGTGGCTTGCATTGTAAGAATCTGATTGGCTGCTACCAGTTCATTCAGAAAACACAAAAGGAGTCCATTTCCGTGTATTCATAAGAAAGGACAGGGAGCATTCCAAGGTGATTTTCTCATAAAAGTCCAATACGACCATCAGTTAACACCACTCTAAATCCTAAGTTGAGAAGGTAACTGACAACCTTCAGTTACTATTTCAACTTATTTCTCAACCATAGCTTTTAATTATGGCTGTAAACTTACTAGTGCTGCTGGAAGGCACTCGGGGGTAGCAGCTTGCAATTCCTATTGTCTCATAGCGCACTCAGATGTAAGCACAGCAGCACTATGAGATGGTACTCAGGGTTAATGAGTTAACATATATGGCAGACTGCCAAGGGGGAACAATTGCATTGTACACAGATACATTCCTTGTAGGCTCTACAGAGTGCCTACATGGAGTTTATTAAATCCTTGGGACTGTGTTTACTGTGACTTATAAAATTCAGTTTATGACTTAGAACCTAAAGAATACTACCACTATAAAAAACAATTTATGCTGAAGGGTTTGCCATTTATACTTCTTTCATAACCCCTATGGTTTCAGATATATGAACATTTGTTTGAAATGTGAGGACATAATTTGATTCTGTCAAAAGGCTTAGGCTCTGCCCAGTGGAAGTTACAATGCAAACTTCCTGAGCTCCATTGAACTGAATGAGTTAAGGATAGTATCTTCATTTCAGTATAATACACTGTACTATGTACACATATCCATTTGTTCCACCACAAGTGAGACAGTACCATCACTTCTAAACAGTGGATGTTAAAAAAAATTAAGATGTCCTATTTCACATTGTTGATATCAGTCTTCTGCTGTAATCCTTGTGATGAATACAATGCTCTCTAGACAGTATAAGGAGATTGGTAGCAAGTTTGATGTCCAACATGAAAGATGTGTGTGTGTGTGTGTGTGTGTGTGTGTGTGTGTGTGTGTGTGTGTGTGTGTGTGTGTGTGTGTGTGTGTGTGTGTGTAAAACACTTGGTACTGCATCCACTTCCCCTGAGAAGACTGCATCTAACTGTTCTCACAGGCCCCTTATCACAATTTTACTATAATATCCTCTATAAAACATACTCATGAAGTCTTCCTGACAAAAGTGCATTCCCTCTCCTTAAAAGTCAAACTTCTCTTGTAGTGCGTGTGACTAATACTCTGCACTCTAGATTGTATAACCTAGATTGATTAGGTAAGAGTTTCAGTGCCCAACATGGAAGATGTGTGTGTGTGTGTGTGTGTGTGTGTGTGTGTGTGTGTGTGTGTGTGTGTGTGTGTGTGTGTGTGTGTGTGTGTAACTGTGTATAACACTTGGTGATCACTCAGACTTCTCCTAGGGTGCTTGCAACTAATACAGTGCTACAGTGCGTTCTACATTGTGTAACTAGGTAGGTAGGAGGTTCTTTGCTCAATATGGGAGACTTGTGCGTGTATGTGTGCATGTGTGTGGGGGGTGTATACAGTTAGATGAGCATGTTCTCAATCAACTTCTACTGTGAATATATGTTTTAAACTGCTACTAGACTCCACAAACCCCTAATCTCAGCTTTCACATCCACAACTTCTTTGCAACGCAAGGGTTTAGCTATGATTACTGTTTGCACTCTACTGAGTACAATTTTCTAGATATTACTTAAAGAAAACATGTCTTTTTAGGCCTTTCTCTCTCCACAACTGTCTAAATTAAAACTTCCATTTAATGGTTTTACAGGGAAAGTGAAGCAAACATATGTTAAGTGAGGTGGGGAAGAATGTTTCATTTTTCAAATAACAGGTGTTTTTTGGGGCAGAAATTAGAGCACAACATTACAAAATTATATTGTTTGTCTACACCTCTAGTGCAACACACTGATGAGGTAGTTCATTCACAAGTGAGCTGTCACTATTTAAATATCAGACTTCTGCTCTGGTGCTTGCATGTCTTACACTATTCTCTAGAATGTCCTAATAGATAAGCATTAGGTTCAAATATAGCAGTGCTTAACTTTTACAAGTGTAACTGCAAGTTAATTCAGAATTGTTTTACCCACATTTGTAGCATCTTTTTACAACCCCAGGTGGCTGTATAACTCATTTTGCCAGGCTCATCTCCTTGTTAATACATTGGTTATGTCATTCCTTCAATATGTCTCACTTGAACCCAGCCTTTTGCTAATGTGCTTGCTGCTGATAATGTGCTGTGAAGGCGGTGTAAGTGAATAGCTAAGTAGTTGAAGTCCATCACTGCTTAAATAGTGTAACTGTGATTATTGTCATGTAATGTTGGCCACCTCGCAACCACCTTTATGTATACTTTTAATTATGAGAAGGATTTACATAGGCAATCTGTGACACCAGCAAATCTTTGCAGACAAAGGGAAAATAACTTTTTGGCCACACAATGATTAGATAATGCTTCCATACCTGCAGTATCTCACATTTGAAGTGCAAATTACCCTATGCTGTGTGACTTCAATAATTTGCTTTGTAGACCATATAACTACATATGTAGGATATTTGAGATCATCCGTGAGTGTGCCTTTCACCCTCCTACTATATACACTATTCTTCAAAGACATATATGATGTGTACCTGTACAGTGTTATTATAGAGTCTGAATACTTTTTTATCATAAACATAAACATCCAGCTTATAAAGAGGGGTGTATCATCCACTTAACTGTGCACTGTCACTGTCACCTCCATATGTCTTGTGGTGCTTGAAATTCAGGTACTAATCTTTAGCTTCTGATTTTGGATATTTATTGCAAATTGAGCCATTACTAATCAGAGTATGTTGTGTCAGCCTTATTGTGACTGTCCATGTCACTATCACTGTTGTCAAACACATTTGCTTTGTACGTTTATAGTTGATCACACCCTCGGTAGTGCCTATGTCCCTTATGGACAGGGCAAACCTGTAAGACACTCAAGGCATAGGTACAAATCCATTCTATCTATTTGCCCCTTAGGGACATATATTTGGTAAAATCAGGTTATATTGGCTAGGCTTGTAAGAGCTCTTAAGCTGTTAGCTTAGTAATCTCTTGTGAACTTATCCCTCTTAAAAAAGCTATGATAATTTGTCACATAACAATGTTTTTATTCAGAGTAATGATTCGTGTGATTACATATTCCTTACCTAACATATGTAGGAAGTGTTATCCTCTGGCATGAGGGAATGAGATGACATGCTGCATGTTGTTGACTTAGCACAGTGATTACAAGCACACATATCCCTTGCAGCAATAACATGATGTAATGCTTTCACATACTGACATAGCTCACAGCTGTAATGATACTTCTGCTGTGGTGCATTCATCCTGTACTACCCTATAGTTTCTGATGTCAGATGCTCATGTGTTCAACATCCAAGTTCAATGCCTGTTAGCATTGTTGGGCCTAATACTGTAATGCATGAATGGCATCTACCACAGTTTTAATGTGTCAATTTACAGTGGGAGAGGCCTCCACCATCCCTTTTATCTCAGAGCTTGGTTACCACACATACACTGAGGTAATATGAGAGCCTAGTTGGAGTGTAACAATCATGTTAAGTTTTCCGCTTGGTGCTTGTGGTTGATTCAGATGTCATTAACCAGCAGATTCACATAGCTTGCTGTTCAATTCCTGAAAAGGGCTCCATTATATAAATGTACTGATGATACTTAAACACCATTCCATTTACCTATTGTTATCCATTTTTGTTTTGGACAACAATATATCAAAACAGGTTGTGATGGCATGGCAGTGGAATGGTTATTTGGGGCATGTCATGCTGCTGAGGCATGTGCATTGAATACTGGCTTGTACAGCATACCTACACAAATAGACTATGGTTCAATTCTGGGACAGTGTGTGTCCTACATGATGGAAACAGCTTCCTTATCAAAAAAACATTGATATTGTAATGCTCACTGTTGTGTGGACAGTTACACTTGTAGTTTATTTTCAGTAGTCTGACTAAATCCACTTGTTCATATTATATTTGTAACTCCTGTCTTAATGCAGACATTCTTTTAAGTTATTTGTGACAGCCTCCATTGCTATCTGATGTGGAATGAGCAGTCACTTCAAAGTTTGGAGGGAGCCTTGTATAACAGCCAGGGGTCTGAATGTGGTAACACCTGTCTGTCAGACAAATGTATCAGACAAGAGTGGCTTACACGCAGATAATAGGTGTAGCACACTCAGAGGGCAACCTTTCCCTTCAAGCCACATCCCACAAGGTAGGTCATCCATACACTTTATGATAGGAAAGTGCTGCAAGCCCTTTAAGTGTGTCCTTTATGACACGACCAATATGTGTATTTGTGTGGCGAACACGAGTGTTCTGAATCTGTTTAATATCTGTCCTGGCAAGTGTTTGAAAATGACATGATGCAAATGTTTCTTATGTCATTCACTGCTGACATACATTACCTATTCCCAAAATAATCATGCTTTGCACTGCATGTCTTAATTCGAGCATGTCTTTAATACTGCAATTGATTTTGTCAGACTACACACCTCAATTGCAGATGAGGGATTCCGTAATGTTTCTTACTGTATGACATGCTGCCAGACCATTGAAAACTGTGATTTGTTCTCTGTTACAGCACTTTTCTATTGTGCTTCTGTTGTTGAATCATTGTTATGTTACTGTTCCCTGTAATTCCATGTGAACATGCCCAGTATTATGATGTTGGAGATCTTTGCAAATCACCAATTAAAAACCTGGACTCATGGCATGTCAACTGATCTGTCTTGTCATTTGTCACTTATGTATGTTATTATGTTGTGTGCTATTAGATTACCATTTACCATTTATATAACTATACAACACTTGCTTGTCTATTACATGCTTTTAGGTGAAGAACCCCTTTTCTATTGGTACCATTATAATTTCTTTGCAAATAAAAAAATGTCCATTTCTGATGGATTTCTGACATTACAGATGTAAGGTTATTTTTCTTTCTTTTTTTTTTATAAGAAACATACTTATTAAGTTATCACTTATGACATAGCCACTCACACATTTATATAAAAGAAAACAAACCACACTGACATATTTTCAGTTAGAAATGCTATACATCACTTATAACCTCCCTAGTCATTGACAGTCAAACATTACAGAGCATATTCAATTCCTGCCTTCTCTTAAATCTCTTTCCTCTTCCAAAACTTCATTCTGCATGTATTGTTCCAACAATTTCAACTTTTTCTATGTAATATGCCCTTTTCTAAATATCCTACTTCCAGTTTTTTTATCATTGTTACTATATTCACTACTTCTATTATAGTTGGTTTAGACTTTGAGTTCCATTTTCTATTAATTGTTTTTTGGCATCCATCAGAATTAGACCCAGCAAGGCCTTACTATGTCTAGGTAATTCCAATTCTGCATCATAGGTAAAAAATCATGTCCTTAGTTATACCAGTTTGCTCACCCAGTATTTCTGTTAGAGTAGTCTGCAATAAGTGTTTAAAGTCTGCCAACACAACACACTCTCAAAAACATGTTTCCAATTGTCTCTTTCTTCTCCATCACACCTCCAACATTTGCAATCTACCTGAGGAAACTTCTTTGAAGTTTGCTTGGGCTATAAATATACCTATACAAACACTTCCAAGCAAAGATCCTAAATCTTCTAGACTTGGTTGAATCTTTGGAAGTCATACATGTCCCCCATTGTTTCTTTGTGAATGTTTTTATCCACTCTCTTTTCCCAATCCTTTCTAACCTCCTCTGATTGATTTCTATAGTTATCATACAACATTCTATATGCCCTACTAATTATTAATTATCCCCTTTTTTAACAGCAGCTTCTGTTTTACATTCTACTAAAAACTCTACCAGTACTGTGTTTTTGTTGAGGATCCTCCTAGTTCTTTCTCTTTGCCTATATTCTGATATCAATCCTTGATATCAATCCTTGATAGGGATGGCAATCTCTAGTCTGCAGTCCAAATGAATTCTTGGCCTCTACACATTCAATTACCTTTCTCTCTCTAATTATTTGCTATCAACACCTTGGATCCAGTATTCTCCAAAAAATTCCAGCCCGCTCTTGCCTATTCTCTGTACCCCTAATGGCAGTAATCCCTGCTGAAAATATCCCTTTTTCCATCTCAGTGTTGGCTTTGTTTTATGAAAACATTCTACTACTTTATGAATACAATATTATGTATGGTTATTGTTATTCTTCTTAAGGATCTGCATCCAAAATCCCAGTTTCTCCTTGTTTCTTGAGCTTCCATCCATTTCATCATCATCCCTTTCCACTTTGAATTATATCTTTCTGCTTATGCTATATATAGGAGTCTTAACTATGCAGCCCTAAAATATCCCTTAAAATCAGGTAACCCCAAACTATCTTGTTTTATTGGAAGGATCAACTTATCCCACTTGACTCTTGCCCTCTTCCCTTCCCAGATAAAATCCTGAAACTCTTCATTAATTTGCATCCTCAACTTCTTCTCAGGTTGATAAAAATATGCCTGACCTGTGTATAAAACTAAAGGGACTAAAACATTTTTGATGTGTGTTCGAGTTTCTCAATTTTTGTTTTAGCATTTGTTTAGTTTCTACCCACATATCCTTAGCTGCCAAAACAGAAACCTTTTTAATCCATTCTCCTAAGTACTTCATTTTATCATGTCCCCAAAGATAGGTTCATAGGTTCATAGGTAGGTACAAGGCTATCTGCCAGAGGACATTTATAAGCCTAGCCAGAGTGTGTCAGCCTTTGCCACCCCATTGATTAATTAACTGAGCCTCTGTCAAGAAGAACCAATGAAGTGATCCCAGGGGTTTATTTTCTGTTACCCATCCACTCGTCAAGGTTTCTCTTGAAGAGTGTTAGTGAGGGGCTCTGCCTAATGTAGTTAAGAATTTTGTTCCAAAGCATGGGAAGTCTCTGTGACAGGAATCTATCCCTCCATCATGTTCTATTTATTGTTGTGGCAAGGTTTAGCTCACTAGAGCGAGTGGCTCACAGTGACTTGGATTTATTTAGGTGGAGCATGTCCATCAATTCTGAGTTGGACATGGCTTTGTAAGTCAGGCAGAGATCACCTCTGAGTAAGCGATATGCCACTGAGTACAGCCAGAGTTTTTCCAGTCGGGCTTCAGAGGACATATGTTTGAGGCCACTAATTCTCTTGGTTAGGTTCTTTTGTGGTCTTTCCAGCTGTTGGAAGTGTCTTGTGAGGTACATCCCAAATGGGGCATTGTACTCTATGATGGGTCTGATGAGTGACAAGTAGTGGGGCACTATAACCTCTTTATTTCTAGATGTAAACCCATTAGTAATTAGATGGGCCACATAGAAGGATTTCCTAACTACATTGGCAATATGATTGTCAAAGGAGAGATTGCTATCTACCTGGGTCCCCAGATCTCTTATTACCTCTTCTGTATTAAGGGGGCTGCCACCTATGTGGTAATTCCTGGGTGTTTTGTTTTTCCCAAATGGGATGAATATGCATTTTTTGGCATATAGCTTGAGACCATGACTTTGACACCAGGTGTCCGTCTCAGTAAGGCCCTTTTGGAGAATGTCCGTGTTAGCCGAAGAGTCAATTATGGCTCCCAGTTTGCAGTCATCAGCAAACTTGGTTAGCCATAGTCCTCCTGTGTTTGCCTGTACTTCTGAGAAGTATATGCCAAACAGTAGGGGTCCCAGTACTGAGCCTTGTGGGACACCACTTGTGACTGATTTAGAGTCGGACCTGGAGCCCGCTATTCTTACCGTGTGAGTTCTGTCTGTAAGCCAGTTGGCAACCCATCTTGTAACGTAGGGGTTTATGTTCAGGCTGGTGAGATTTTCTATAATTCCTGAGTGGGGAATGGTGTCAAAAGCCTTGGCAAGGTCAAGGTAGGCTGTGTGAACCACCTTCCCCTCATCTATGGCCTTGGTGACTGTCTCGAAGAAGTCAACCAGGTTTAGTAGGCATGATCTGCCTTGAACAAAGCTGAACTGGGTTGGGTCAAATGTTTGGAGGTTCCCAATGTCTTTGTTAATGAGTTCCATGATGATGCACTCCATAGCTTTGCAGACCAGGTTAGTCAGGCTTATGGGGCAATAGTTACCAGGGTCAGTTGTAGCCCATCCTTTGTGGAGTGGAATAACCATTGCTGTGCATCATTCTATGTGCACATAGCCTGTGGAGAGGCTGAGGCTGAACAGTGTGTTTAGGTGGGGGGTTAGTTTGTTCTGTAGTTCATGCAAGATGCAGCCTGGGATACCATCTGGCCCCATTGACTCTGTGCTTTTGGCTTTTGAAAGGGCTGTTTTCACCTGTGCATCTGTGATTTCCAGGACACTACACTTTTCTGGTATTGTTGTGGTCCATTTTGGGGGTGAGAGGGGAGGTGAAACTTATACTGAATCTATCTGCCAGGATGTTGGTAATATCAGTAGGTTCAGTATATTTTGTGCTATTTTGCACTAGCTCAGAGCATATCTGTGAGTTGCCACTTTGATTCTTGACATAGCTAAAGAAGACTTTGTGGTTATCTTTTGAATCTTTGGCTATTTTTCTTTCGAAGTTAGCCTTGGATGATTTTATGAGGGACCTTAGTTTCTTACTAATATTGATCAGGGATGTCTTTCCTTCTTGGGATTTGCTTTTTTTCTGAACTAGTTTTCACCTTCTATTGTATAGCCTGTTTATGGCAGAGGCTTCACCAGACTGGTTTCCTTCTCATAGGAGAGTGAGTCTTGGTTTTGCTAGGGATGACATGATCCATGCATCCTTGTAGGTGCTCATAGAGTACATTTGTAAAGGTTCCTGCATCTTGGACACTGTTATCCTTTAGCGTGGGGACTGTGAAACTTACCACCTCTGTCTTAAGTAAGGTGAAGTTTGCTATAGAAAAGTTTTTCCCCTGTGGTTTCCTTGGTTGGGGGTGGTGGTGTGGTGTGGACATCCAGAGTGATTAGTTTATGGTCTGATCTAACCAGTGACGGGTTGACCTCTGGTGCGGAACACCTGTCGCCCATGTTGGTGATGACCAGGTCCAATATGTTTTCACCTCTGGTAGGGGAGTTTACCAGCTGATCCAGGGCATTTGAGTTGATAAATTCCAGGAAGCGCTGAACCTGGGAGTTTGTACTTGAGTAGTTTTCTCAGTTAATGGTAGGGTAATTGAAATCACCCAATATCAGGGTGTTTGGTAGGACCTTCATGTTTTCCAGTGTCTCCAGAAAGGTGGAGTGGTGGTCCTGGGTCATGGAGTGTGATCTGTAGCAGGCCACAATTTGTACTGCAGATTTGCCCGATGTTAGTTTCACATGGATGATCTCAGAGGTATCATGCTGCACCACTAACGTGGAGGTGTAGTTATACATGATGGATAAGGATACACCCCCTCTTTTTGTGTTTTGGTCCATGTTCTGTGACTGAAATGTGTGGTATGAGTTGTAGCCCAGTAGTGCTGGGTTGCTCTGTGGAGCCTTGAACCAGGTTTCAGTTACTGCACAGATGTCGACATTCTCCATACTGAGGAATGCTTCGAGCACATGCATTTTGAGATTTAAACTCCTGGCATTGAGTAACATAACATAACCCTCATTTTTTTATTTGTGCTGTTTACGGAGGTAGGTTTGACTTTTGAGCCTTGCCTAAAAAAAGCACTATGGGGGCAGCAAGAGCCTTGGCCAGTATACGAAAGTCTAGGGATGACAGGTGCAAGCCATCTCTTGCAAAGGAACGAGGCTTGTTGAGCATGTCGTTCCAGGCTGACAGACACTGGATCCCCTTTGAATGACACCAGAAGCTAAGCCAATTGTTGAAATTGATAATTTTTTCTTTATAATGTGGTATCATTCTTGGTGAGGGCAGAGTGCTACTCAGGGTCAGGGCCATATCCACCTGGGCTACATGATCAGAGAGCTCTTCCATGTCTCTTTTCATGTAGTCCAGGGAGGTACATCTCAGGTTATTCACACCAACATGAACAATGACAGAGTCATATTTGTACTTGTTCTGGAGTGAACTGAGTGCTTGCATTATGTGGTGGATTCTGGCTCCCGACAGGCAGCTAACAGTAACCTTCTCCTTGTCCAGCCTAGTGAGTGGGACGTCAGTGTGCCTGACTATAGAGTCACCTATTACTAGTGTGTTAAGTATGTTATTTCACCTTAAGGGCTGTGATTGTGCGGCATACTGAATTTGTGTTTTATGTGTTGCCTGGTTTGTGACGGGAAGTGCATGTTTTTTGGGTATCTGCTTTGGAGGTCTCTGATGCTTTTGCAGGTTTTTATTTAGAGCCTCTGAGTATGATTTTTGTGCATTTATGTGTATTTTTGCCAATGCTGGTTTAGCATGTCTATGTGAGGCTGGAGGTGTGGTACAAGTGTTAACCTTCTCCACATGACTGCCTGTTCCAGTCTTGGGTGGAGAGAGCTTAGCCTCCAAATTAGCTATATAATTGCATCTCTCAAATATGTTAATGTTTTGTGGTAGGAGGAGAGGATTGTCTGTGTACATGAGGCAGTTGTAACATTGCCTCAGTATACTCAGGTTCACCAGCTGGACTGGAGAGTATACCTGAAATTGCCCTTTGGTCATGCCTGAATAGTAGGATGAGCTGCTTAGTCACTTGGTTGGTGAGGGGTGAATAATGAGCCTTGCCCTGCTGGGAAATCAAGTGTTGGGGTATATTAGTGCTTGCTATTTGGTCTGAGCAAGTGCTGGACTGTAAGATGCTTTTTAAGTGCTTAGGTTGAGAGTTAGACTACTTCCAAGGGAAAAACTGAAGAGGAGACTTAGTGGAGTTGGGAATAATTTAGCCCTAGCTAACTGGCACTGCCCGGATGTGCAAAATTGTGCAAATGCATTTTTTACAGCAGGGAAATGAAAGAGATAGAAATTAGCCCTGAATAGCTTTGGCTTATAAACTACTAACTTCTAGGCTGACAGATGGCTGCTCAAAGCTCCCTCTCCCACAGGTGAACAGAGAAACCTCCTTCTATCAAAGTAAGGTATGGGCAACTCAGAAACTTGCAACACAGCCCCGAATTCAGCACTAGCCTGAAAACTGGACTATACTAGCTTAGAAAGGTGGGAAACAAGGAAAAAATGTTTTTGAAAAGATAAGGCAAAAACATTAAAAAAAACACCTAAAATAGCTTTAAGCGACTACAAACAGTAAAAAAATACACTTAAAACAGCTTTAGATGACTCCAAGCAATCAGAAAAGGCTTTTAAACAAATTGCCCACTTAACCAGTAAAAAAATCTCAAAACTGAGCCCTGTTCCTGTAGACTTCAATCAGACAAGTTCGAACTGCACATTCCTACCACTGGGGTGCAGGGGGACCTTCTCCAAAAAAGAAGGCCTGGATTAGTGCTCAAGTTATACAAACAAAGCTAGATTCAGCAGGCCTGAATCTAGTTTATGTGACAGCAAACAAGGCACACTAATTTCAGTAAGAAACAGTTCAAATATGCAGGTACTATAAGCCTCTAACCAGAAATTCCCAGCTCAGAACGGAAGAGTCCAGGCTCTCCTCCCACAAGAGTGCAGACTACAAACCTTCTTAATGTAAAATAATTGGCCTGAAGCCCAAGTGCTTAAACCAGAACTAATACACTTTTAGAATAACAGACACTGAGCCTTCAATCACCAGTTCCCAACTTAGAAGGATGTAAGCTACCTATCCTGTCACTACAGTGCAGACCACAAACCTTCTTTATTTAAATCAACTGGTCTGAAGCCCAAGTGCTTAAACCAAAAGGCTTAGAATGATAGTTACACCAAGCAGTAATAAATACAGTTGAATATTTTTAAGATGATGCAAAAGTAAAATAAAGTAATAAAGCAGGAAGAAACACAAATACAGTGAAAGTAGATGAATAAAGTGCAATTTTTTTTTTGAGTGAGCAAATGAGTGAGTCCAGGAGGAGTATCCAAATGCAAATTTACAAGAGGGGTGGGCAGTTTCAAAGCCACCAAGATTAACACCAAAACAAAAGCAGGAAGGGTGGGTGGGGAACTAACTGAAAAAACAGAACCACAATTTCCAGCTAGATAGTATTCAATGCAACACAAATAAATCAATTTAAATGCTGCATTATTTGAAAAAAGTGCAGATAAAGATTTATTTAAATTCACTTGTATGTCCAGTTGATGGCAGTCTTAGCTGGCCAAAGTTCAGAGTTTAAGCAGAAAATAATACAAAATGTACCATTTATATAAGGCAGAAACTGAATATCAATGAAATGAAACTTCTCCCACTTATCACTGGCTATGCAGGAATTCTAACTAGCACTAAATTCTAACCAGCATTAACTGAAAAAACAGAGCCATAACTTCCAGCTAGATAGTATTCAATGCAACACAAATAAATCAATTTAAATGCTGTATTATTTGAAAAAAGTGCTGATAAAAATGTACTTAAATTCATTTATACATCCAGTTGATTGCAGGTAAGTCTTAGCCGGCCAAAGCTCAGTGTTTAAGCTTAATTTCTATATGAGTACTTAATTTACAGATCTTGCCTTAGTTTTATCTTTATTAATTTTGCATCCAAAAATCCAAAAATACTTGAAACTGTCTTGAAATGTTCCACAACACTGAAATGTCTTTTTTCTGTTTTTAACAGGTACAAAATAATTTCAACTGCAAATAAAGACATTTTTCTTGACTACCATAACAATTATATCCTTGAATTTCTGAGTCCCTTATTTTCTTTACCAATGGTTCTAAATATAATGCAAATAAAGGGGAAAAGGACACCACTGCATGGTTCCTCTGTTCAAACAGAAGTTATTAGAGACAATCCACCCACACTTTAATTTTCTCCTACAATCCCTCATATATCCTCCTAATAAAACCGTATAATTTTATCAGTGAATGCATGCTTCCATCCACTTACTCATAAAACCCCAATTTACTCTGTCAAATGCTTTCTCTGCATTAAGATGCATCAACAACAGTGGCAATTTCTTACATTCTGCTTCCCCCTGGATCATCATTGTTCTATTAATGTTGTCAAATGTTTGCCTCCTCTTGAAAAAAACACATTGATCCATATCTATTAATTGTGGCATAATCTTTGCCATTCTTTTAGACATTATAGACATAAGCACTTTATAAGTATGGTTTAGAATTGAAATGGGCCTGTATGAACCTGGATCTGATGGGTCTTTTCCATGTTTAGGTATTACTACTGTCACTGCTTTCCTCCAAGATCCTGGTGCTTTTCTCCCTTTTAAAATACTGCTAAACAAAACCTTCCAGATCTTTATCAATGTCTTCCCTCCTAGTTTCAAATCTTCCATAGGAATACCATCTATTCATGGATACTTTCCTGTAGATTGGATATACATTATTATTTTTATCTCATCTCCTCCTATCCTAGCTGTTAGTAAGTGATCCTCAAGTGCCTCTAATCTTGTCATATTTAATTCTTCCATCAACATTTCCATTTGTACTTTGATTTCCACATTATGTGCTTTATATAGATTTTGATAAAATATCTGAAATATTTCTAATACCTTTACAGGATCTCTGGTTATTTTCCTTGTTAAAGGCTCCCTAAACTTGGTAACAACCCTTTCTACTTTCTGTTGCCTGAGCTGTTGTGATAAACATTTTTGTGCTCTGGAATTATTATAAAAAAAAGTTGCTTAACAGCAATTTTTCTAAACTCATGTATATTATTGAGGTAGTCCCTTATTTTCTCTTTAGCATTCTAAATCATTCTTGTTGCTTCTTAACCATAACTCTTTTTCTTTTATTTCCACCCTACTTTTAAACTCCACTTTAATTTTATTGCACTTCCTATTTATATTTTTGAGAAGAAAAGTTTATCTCTTCTAATAACACCCAACTAATGTCCACTACCCACTCCCTAATGTTTTCTCTTTTTAACAGATAGGTAGGGAGCATCAATGTCTCATTTTTATTTCATTGCTCTGCATTTTTATTTTAGTTATTACTGCTTCATTATCTGAAATAGTTATTTGATGTATATCAAAACTTTCAATTAAAGGCACATGTTTCTGGAAATATAATTTCTGTCTAGCCTAGCCTAGCTTTTGTACCTTGTAGAATAATATATCGATTCTCTCAGAACTTCTACTACTGAATTAACATCTTCCATAGCAAATATTTTCACAAATCTCTTCAAAAATCTACTCATTTTTGTTATATTTTCCATTCTAGACCCCCCCCAATATATCCTCACTGTTGAAGTCAAATGCCACGCCCCACCAATAAGTAATATTTACTGTGGAAAGCTAATTATTTCTCCCAGAATTTTCTTAAGATTCATTGTAGCAGTTTCAGTTGGAATATAAATACATGCCACTGTAATCTTCCTCCCTTGCCAGTGACCCCTTATTACTACAAGTCTACCATTATTATCTTTTTTTCTCTTCTATCATTATTGGAGCAGCAATTAATTTAAGTGCTCTTTTTCTTCTTTTCCCCAGATATCATGCTGAATAACCATCCCCTACAAGTTTAACAAAGTAAAAGAAATCCAACATTTCTAGGTCTTCTTGTTTTGTCATAATTCACAAATGTAATTAATGCTTTGTAATCCCACATTTCTTCATCAATTTCTGAGTTGCTAGATTTATTTCTGTTGCTCTCCATTTCCCAAATCCAGTCACTGGTTAATTTCTAATGTACTCTTGGTTCATTTAGCAACTCTTGTGATTGCTCTGTCTCTCAAGCCTTTTCCTTTGCAACACTGAAAACAATTTGACCAGCTTAGTCTCTCTATGGGCTGTATTATTAGAAGAGTAAGAAATAGAATCCCCTTCTGTTTGATAACTCACTTTTTGTTGGACAAACTTGTGTTTATTCTGCTCAGCATATTCTGCATCAAACAATGATTTTAGCCCTCAAGGAAAAAATATTCTGAAGATATCTGGATGCAGCAGCTTGAATCTCACACCTGCTTCTAAACATTTCTTGATTGCTGAAATAAGTTGTATCCTTTTCCACCTGGTGTACAGCGAGTAATAATTTTCCTCAAACACTCTGCTGTCTCCTACTTTATCCTTCTCCTTCTGCCACAGCTTGCCAGAATCAACTCTGTCTACTGGTAAGATCACATCTTTACTATTAATGGTCTGGGCTGCTTTTTCATGGTCACATTTTGCATACACACAGTGTCCCATTTCAATTAACAACTCCTGCTGTGGAATACCAGTCCAGTTACAAATTTGTGCTTTCATAAAATTAATACCGCCTGTTCTTTCCATTATCTCTTGTACAGCAGAAAATCTCAGGTTTCCCCTACATGCTCCCCTCTCTAATTCTACCATATTTTAAACATCTCTTCTTGAGCAATCTCATACTCAACTAGCCTTAGCTTCATGTCGACCTCTAATTTTTACAGTTTTATTAGCTCATTTGAATATCATTTTAAGGCTTCTTCCATTTTTTCAGCCTTTTTGTGATTTAAGCTGATTTAGTCTTTCAACGTTTTATTTATTTTAATCAGCTGTGAATGCATTTGACTTATTTTTCCTCTAGATTATTAGAAGTCATGTCTTACACCAAAGTTGGAGCTTTAACTGCTTTTTGCTGCAGGCTGCAAGATTCTTCCCAGCCAGTGTTTATTCTTCTCCCTTTGTGATTGATTTTCTTTTAGGTTCTCTGAATTTCTTTTTTTGCTGGCATCCAGGCAGTGCAATTACTAGCCATTTACTGAAATTTCTGCAAAAAGTTTAATTCTCTGGCTTTCTTTTCTGAGTTTCAGTTTTTATACTGGGAGAGATGAAACTAAGCTATTACTCAGTCTGCAGCTATTTTGGAAGTCAAAGGCCTTTTGATCTAGTGTATACATGATAAAGTGAGGAATACATTGATGGTGTCAGCTTGAATACATAAATTCCCTGTATATAGAGCTCATTTGCAATAACTGCAGTCTATGCATTCATCTCATAATGTACTTTCCATCTTTTAACTATCTCAACTCAGCACTTAACATGTAAATCACATTTTCACTAACCTTTGTTACACTGCATCTTTATGTTTCTATCACGTCCTTTATAAGCACAGCTGTTTTTATTCATGTGCTTAACTGCAGTATTGTCATTGACATTAATTATCATTACATCAGTATTAAAGGATTTATGTTAGAAATGCTTCATACAGACTTTGGGAAGGATTCACGAAGCCTCTGTGTAAGAGTTATAACTCTTACACGGAGGCTGCAGCTAAACGGAGTGATGTCAGCATGCTCTGCATATTCATGAGAGCATGCTGAATCACACCTAAGGCTAACACGGTCCATGTAAGACAGTAGGGGGTGTATCCGTAGGCCGAGCTCTGCAAGTGGACACGCCCCCAGAAGAGTAAAAGTGCCCAAAGTAAACACCCATGACAGAGTCCATGGAAATGCGAATAAACACAACACATGCCCCCACAGACTACGAACATAAAATGTACAAATGAACATCTTATAATTTTTTTTAAATTGTAAAGATGTTTTCCCGTGAGTGCGCTCATTTGCGCGGGCGTGCCCGTAGCGCAGCCACAGTTAGCAGTCAGTGGGAAAGCATATAAGAACTAAATATGCAAAGTAAGCCAAGAAGCAATAGCGTAGCAGTAGAGACATCAGCTGAAGAGCAGGCATCTATGGTTCGAGCCCCCACAAAACAATTTTATTTTTAGTAAAATAAGCACGAAACAAGTCCCTGACAAACATGTACACATATAAAATCACAAGTTATGTAAAATGTAATGAAATAGTCCATTTATTTTGAAGAAATGTGAGGTAACAAAACAATAGAAAATGCCAGATGTGCCTATAGCTGAGCTACAGTTTAACAAGGTGAGTGCATCTGCCCGTAGCTGAGCAGTGGTTTAACAGGTGCAAAATGAGTGCCCGTAGCTGAGCAGTGGTTTAACAGGTGCAAAATGAGTGCCCGTAGCTGAGCAGTGGTTTCACATGCTAAAACTGTGTGACCCTAGCTGAGCTGAGCGTAATATGCGTGCTGACAGCCAAATGAGACGTAAACCAACACACCCCATTTGCATGGAGCTGCGCACCGTGCTAACAAGCTAACTGGTGGGCAACGTTGAGCAAGCTGTAACAAAACTGCCTTTACAGAGACACACCCCCTAGCCTGTCTAGACAGTCATAAAATATAAAAAGCAGTGGCCAGGTTCGAACCCAGGATACCATGCACCGTAGTCAAGGTACTGAACCACTAAGCCACGCCAGCTGTACTCAGAAATGCAGTAATAGCGAATATATAGGAATGAATAGAAAGTGGAGCATGACAAAGCAGGTTTTGTGAAGTGGATACAATTCCAAAATGGCCAATCACAGATAAGTGTGGGAAAAACGGCATATATAAGCTCCATAGGCAGGAATACACAGCATAAACGATTGTAGAACTGACTTGCAGCCAGAATGTCAGGTGTAGGTGAGGGTAGTTGCTTTTGAGCACAGAGGTGGGGCGTTGAGGAGTCCGGATACATGGTCTGGCTCCTAGTCTACAATCATGAGGCCCAACTCATGCAGGGCCAGGTCCTGTGGGGAGCATATAGGGCTGAGGCGTGGGACCGGTTGGCTCATGATCTCACCAGTGCCACAGGGATTCCAAGGACTGGTGAGCAGGTCCGTCACCACCATGCGGACCTGAAGAGATGCAAGCAGGACCAATTGAACCTTTGGATACAGGAGGCCCGGCAAATGCCCAACACCCCACTACTAAGTTACATTGAATTATGTATGTAAGAAATTAAATTAGCTGATATTATGGAGATGTGTATTCCAATATTACTTCATTTATATTACAGCTGCAGGTATCCGTTCTGCGAACCGCAGAGCCTATGGCGATAGACTGGTGCGGTTGCGGCACCTGGCAGGTCAGTAATCCACTCCCAGTAACTGTAAAGAAATATCAAAGTATGACAGTTAGCAAAAGAGTGCAGTGTAGTCACTAAGTAATAAAATGTGCAAGTAACAGTGTAAAAGTGTTTGCAATTATTGCTTGATTAGAAAAGTGTGTTGCAGTCTGTAATCCAAACAGAAAAATGAAAATGTCTGAAATAAAGTCTGAAATAAAGATGCCCCACCTGTAATATAATAGTACACAACCTGCAGCAGGCTGAAAAGTACAGCTGCAGAAGATGAGCAAATCACATGTGTGAAATATATCCCTGTTGAAATACTGAAACATGACAGAAGTGAGACTGCTGGAAAGGATTGTAATAACTACAGGTAAAACATGTCAATAAAGCCTAGAAGTAAGTACCATCCTGAATAGTAAAATGAAAACAAGTGAGAGCGTGTGAGAAAGAGTTATGAATCCACCAATAAAGTAGTAATAACCCCTGAATAAAGTATACTGCAGTCAGTACAGAATGAAATGAATGTGACAAATAGAACCAAACTGCGAAATGTGTCCAAAGTGTTGCTGCAGCTGGAATGTGTATCCCAAAATCTGGATATGTTGCTCTCAGTCTGCAATATGCAGATAGTATGATTGTCTGAAATATCAAACATCCACAGTTGTCTATAGCTATATAAAGCAAATGTAGCAGGATGATGTAGCTGAACAAAGACAGATATGAATGTGTATGAATAACAATAACATGTATATTGATGTAGCAGTGACAGTCCTATCACCAAACTGAAGTAGTTATCATATAGGAAACTGTAGTAAGAAAAGTAGTGTGTATATATCTGTAGCTATTAGAAATGTACAGCATATGTATTGGTATTCAAAGGTGTTAATAATATTTTCTTCACCCCACCCTATAACCACATATAATCCATTCCACGTGAAATTGGTATGTGCAATCACAGTTAACACCCCTGGACATTTGTCCTGTTGGGTCATATATATTTGCATGTCTGTTGATGCATCTGCCCTGTTCATACATCCAAACCTGATGGCCTGTTGCCCTCAATCAACCCTGCATGTTGTTGGACTGTGTATTGCTGTTCAAATTATGCATGTGTTATGCTCGCTGTTCAATGGTGTGAATATCTGGGTGTTTGGTTAATGGGAATACTAATGCATGCTGTTACAACTAATTGCGAATGGTATTGTATGTTACTAACCCAAACTGTCATGACATAATGCAAAACATAGAATGACAGGGAAGGCGGGTTCTAGCGGACCCACCTTTCCCACCTCAGCTGGCGAGTGCACCTGGCACTAGTGCCCAGTCTGGACCCTCCTCCGGTGGCCCTGTGCCACCTGTGGGTTGAAGCGCTGCATGGGATGGGGCCCATCCCCCCTCTGCAAGCATGGCCGGAGGAGAACCACCACTCACCCTCCGTAGCGTCCGGACTGTGGTGCGTAGGGAGATCCAGGACTCTGTTCTTGGGCCCCTACGCCAGCTTGAGGCACAGGTGGCACAACTTACGGGCATGCCTGTTGCCCGGCCTACACAGCCCCCAGCACAGCCCTGTCCTGGGCAGTGAAGGAACAGTGGCAACTGCCCATGGGTGGGGATATCAGTTCCACTGTTGCCATCTGTGGGCTCATGGGCTCTGGATATCGAAACCTCCGTCCCCATCAATTGTGTAACCCCCCTCACATGTGTCATACACCACCCCTGTATACGTCTTGTTTGTCTTGTCTGTTGACCTACCCAACCTACCTCCCCAGCTATACTGACTTCCTTCACCTGACATACCACTCTCACCTGAAAAAAAAAAAAAAAACTCTGTACCCACAAAAAGAATTACACCCCATACATAGCTGCCCATTCCGCACATATGTCTGCCGGACATGGAAACTCTCAATTACAATTGGCTGTACAACAAGTATTATTGTTGTCCTTACACCTCTCTCAGGGGTGGAAGGTATCAAATGTCACACCAAATTACAAACATATGCACAGCTGTTGCTGATGAAGAAATGGACAGCTATGGGCCTTACCTACACCCCCCCTGCAAAACCCAAGCTTGTTTCCCTACTGTCTTACCCTCTTTGTGACCCCTTTTTCACCACTTTCCTGTCTCCCCATTTTCATTTCTTTCAAAGAAAATAGTGCGGGTGTGCGCAAGAGTAAGCACGTTTAAGTGGTTGTAAGCGGGTGTGCGCGGAGCTGAACGCCAGTGCGCATGTGTGAGCTCTGCGCAAACCAGTGCTAACCCGGTTACAACTGCATAAAAGTGCCTTAGGCACTCTGATTGACAGGTCCTGTAGTCAGTTCAAAAGCAAAATAAAATCCCACTGTCAGTCCCGAACCCAGGATCTTGGAAACAGTAGTCTGCATGACTTACCACTAAGCCATGACTGTTATACAAGAATGTTGTGCTAAAATAAATATATCATGTAATAGCAGGAATGAATGTAAAGGGAAAATAGGATGTGTAGTGCACAAAGCATGTCATTTAGAATTACCGTCAAAACTAATGGATTTCCATAATAGTAGTGTGTGAACAGAAACAGCTATGCTAGTTGGTAGCTAGTAGGTAATAATGTCACTGTAGCACCTTGCAAGCCACACACATGCTCACAGCAGGATAATCACTGCCCATACCCCACAACCTCTTACAGGAACACATCTGGACCAAGTAATAAAATATGTGGAGCCAAGGGTCAAAACCAGGGACACATTACAAATAATGTTACAACAAACTTAGACAGTTCAGAGAGTAACAGGTTCTGCATTTTGTGGGATGTTTGGAAGGGTATGAAGTCTGAAACTTGAATGTTTGTCACTATATTCTGACTTGAGCCCAGAGTGATTTGCCAGAAAAAGCTGTGCATGAGATATTGACCAAAATATGAGGCAGAAATGTGGACAACCTGCAAATATTTGTACACATGAGAGGTCTAACACCACCATATTTGAATAGTTAAGAGCCTAGACATAGCAACAGTGAATGAGTTACAGGGATGCCCCACAGACTCCATGTGAAATGTACAAACAGTAGGCAGAAAGGTGTTACAACACATGCAATGGTAACTATGGAGTCCTGAAAGTATGCACCACTTGCATGGCAGAAAAATTGTAGTAATACATATGCTCATGCTATCCCACAGTCACAACTGCAGCATACCAGACAATTTAATGGGTGTATCCCATTGATATTTACCATTCCATGAGGCAGATAACAGATGCACCTGAGAGTGTCTGGGGCCTGCTCAGCAGCATACTCAAATACCCTAATAGATGTCAAGGCCCACACCATGGCCAGACCACACTGCATGCTGTAACACCCTAGCAGATATAGCAAGCATTCAAAGGTGTGAATGTACATGGAAAATAGGAAAGCCACAGCAGCACACTACAGTCAGGACACCTAGCAGGCATACATGTATTGATTGTAAAAGGCAAATATTGAAGCCATAGCAACAAAGTGCAAGCAAAAGTGCAAGGAAAGCACACACACACACACATTAACGGTAGTAGTAGTCGTAGGTGTCAGTGTACATACACAGATAGTACAGGAAACTGGAGAAATGAATTGTGGAATGTTAATCTACAACACAGCTGGAAATATGAGAGAGATACCAACCTTTACACTCACAGAACATTGTCCACAGCATACCAGCATGGTCCCTGCCCTTAAAATCTGAAAGGGCTATGCCTATCTCACATACCTTTTTATAGCACTGTTCTGAAATCACAGTGAGAACTGCAATCAGTACACAACCGGCTGCATGCAATTAGCAAATGCTGGCTAACAATTGGTGCAGAGGCCATCACATGGACATGATACCTACAAAAGTATGCTGTACTCCCAGTTCACACATGCAATACTTTCATTGCACCCTGAGGAGGAAGTGAGAGACAGACAGAGAGAGAGAGAGAGAGAGAGAGACAGAGGCAGAGACAGAGAAAAAAGAAATTAAACATACACAAACAAAACTGTTCGGCAACAGCTACCTGAAAGCTGACAACTGGCAAGTGGAGCAGCAGGACACAAAACCAGATGGCAACACAAGCAGTTGTGACAAACACAGGTAATGTAAAGTAATACTATAAAGGTCTACATACTGTGAACCCTCCATATGTGTCATTGGTCTGTATCCATATGTATATGAATATGTGCAAAGGGCATGGGACATACAGCAACTATCAGTGAAGGCTGTACATACATTTGTATGTGAGAGCATCTATGTGCACATATCAATGTAGGTTGAATGTAGGTTGTAGTGCAATGTACAAAGTAGGTTTCACAGTTATGTATGTTTAGCAGTATGTTAGTGTGTGTATACAGTATGGTAGACAAACATGTTGATATACCTGTCTATCATATGGATACATATGTATGTCAAAATATGTATGTATGTATGTATATATATATATATATATATATATATATATATATATATATATAATATGCATATATGTATACATACATAGAGAGATGTAGGAATACATAGACAGATGTAGATAGATAGAATATGTACAAACATATATATGTAATACACACATACAGATATAGATATATGTAGATACATATACATAGACAGACTGATCTGACTATCTACAGGTATGACTGTATATGATGACCTCAACACCCTCTGTCCCATCCCCTTTGTCACTCTCACCCCCTCTGTGTCACACCCCCCTCTCCATATCTATAGCAATATATGTACATCAATATATATATGTGTATATGTATACAGGCATATATATATATATATATATATATATATATATATATATATATATATATATATATACATATAGATATATCTATATACATATATATATATATATATATATATATAGAGAGAGAGAGAGAGATGTATATATATTCTGAGTGAGGCACATGTGTACAGATGTATTGCAACAGGTGCCTGGTGACAAAGGCATGGAGTGAACACCAGTGTCAAAACTGGAGTACCATACCCCATTTCAAATCACCTACACCAGTAACCACCAGATATGTGATTGGCTGTCCACCACTGCATGTGTCAGGGGTGAACAGGGTCGTAAATGTGTACAATAGTCCCCCCAATGATATTCACAGTGGCACACTATTCCTGGAATACCTGCACATGGTATGTGTCAGCAGACATGGTGTGTCAGCTATGGACATGTAGGTCAGTGTACCCCTCCACACCACATAATGGCTGCCATGGTATGTACCTCACATGACAGCTACAGATATGGAGAAGGACACATTGACATGTACAATGCTGTGACAATGCACTCAAACACATTACCAATGCACAGTGACTGACAACACCACAGAGTATACACATACTACCCACATAGAGGTTACCACTCCTGGATTTACATATGTAAGTCACACCCATGACAGATGTCCAACATGTCATCCATGCCACTGCAATAGAGAGCACATGTGGAGGTAAAGGTTCCTACCCACAGATAAGACATACCCTGCAATAAACCACACAGTGTTAAGAAGCAAGACTCCCCATGAGTACATGTCACACATACCCCTGCTGAATGTTAGTCAGATAGGTAATATGCCATATGAGTCACCCTGTGTAACTTTGTGACAGCAGCAGGTACCATCACACCACATGTGTCACAATGGTCAGGGTAGCAGAACAGTATGCTGCTGCAGTCCCAGGGGCAATAGCATATTGTATAGTATTGTATTGTAATGTATTGTATTGTGTTGTATTGTATTGGTATGTTGAGGTGCCTCCTTCGTGGAGTGGAACCACTGCTGCTGTACGCCAGTGTACAGGTACATATCCTGTAGTCAGGCTAGTGTTACATAGCACTTCTATATGTGTGTTTAGCTCCTGTCAGAGTTCATGTAGCATGCAACTGGGGATACCATCAGGTCCCAGTCATGTTGTGTATTCTGCTTTCCTGAGGGCGGCTCTCACCTGGACATCTGTGATGACAGGGAGGTTATAGTCAGCTGGGATAACTATGTCTTATTTTGGGGGAGAGGGAGGGGTGACACCTGCACTGAACCTGTCTGCCACAATGTTGTCAATATCTGTGGTGTCAGTGAATTATTTGTTGTTGTGTACTAACTATGAGCATAGAGGAGGGATTCTGACCAGGTTGCTAACATAACTGAAGAAGGCCTTCTGGTTATCTGTAGTGTCCCTCTTGATTTTCCTATCAAAGTTACCCATGGATGTTTGTATGAGGGAAAATAGATCCTTACTAGTGCTGCTCAGACATGCCTTCCCTTTATGGAATTATGCTCTGTCTTGCAGTAGCTTCCATCTTTTTTAATACAATCTGTCTATGGCTGGGGTCCACCAGACAGGATGCTGTCCCTTTGTAGAGAGTGTCTTGGTCATATATGGGATTGCATGATCCATGCATTCCCAGAGATGTCCGTAGAAAGCATTTGTGTAGGGGTCAGCATTGTGGGTTGTGTCTTCCACTGGCCCAGTGGGCTGAAAGGATACCATGTCACTGTTACAAAGTGTAAAGTTTGCATCTGCAATGTTATTCACTATAGTCGTTTGTGCTGGTGGTGGAGGTGGGATATGTATATCCAGGGCAATTAGTTTGTGGTCAGCTCACGGTAGTTGATGATGTAGGCCATACAGTACCTAGATACAAACCCCCAGAGTGAGGAGGTGCTCTGGACCTGAATCAGTGATCTGACTGCTGGGGTTTGGTAGTATGTCGTATGGAGTGTGCCAGGTACTGTTGCACAGTTGCTGGCTGAGCACTGATACCTGGCCATTTACATGTGTATCCACCAATAGACAGACAGATGCTATATATGTGAAATATGTTGTATCATACCAGTCGAGTAGCATGTGTAGTATGTGTGCCAAATTCTGCTGACATATATTGCTGATATAAGGTTATTTTCTTTTTCAGGTACATGGCTCACCCGCGAAATCCAACTTACTCCGCAGCTGAGGATGAGGAGATACACCAGAGCCTGGTGCGGGATTATGCAATACTCTTTTCCCGCACCAGCCAGAATCAGCAGGAGAGGGCTGCACTGTGGCAAGACCTGGTCCATCAGGTAAATGACATAGGCACGCATAATAGGACATATGAGCAGGTACGACATCACTGCAGTGATTTAATCAGAAATGTCCATCAGTGTGCGTCGGATATCCACAGACAACAGGTCACCACAGGTGTTGGGGTGGCTACACATCCCCCACTCACTAGACTTGAGGGACTACTCATGACTGTAGTGGCTCCAGTCCGCCAGCAACAACAACAGCAGCAGACATGCATTATGATGGAGGCTGGAGCCACGCAGCAGCAAGACTATGAGCGTGCAGGTAATATGCCATATGTATAGTTGACTGTTGCGCACACTGTTAGTTAATGCATGTGTGAGGTGTGTCCTTGGTTTGTAGCTGTCATCATAGTATTTAATGTGCAAGTGTGATATCCTCAATATTAGCAGCTGACCTGTGAAAGGTGACTGTTGTACTACTGACCCGTATCATACTCAGTAACAATGGCACAGTTGTGCCCACTGACATCAGTTTCCTCACTTCTGCAGGTCCCTCCGGTGTAACAGCAATGCAGCCTATCCATGCTGGTGAGTGTGTATTAACAATACCTTTAATAGTCTTGATAGTAATAGTAATATTAGGCTCACTTAGTAGTGCTCTTTGTATGCATGCAGGTGTGTCTGTGTGTTGATATCACGCATACTGAGTAGTGTACAATTGTGTGCAACTGTGTGCATGTGTGCATGTGTGCATGTGTGCACCTGTGCATGTGTGCACGTGCACATGTGTGCATGTGTGCATGTGTGCACCTGTGCATGTGTGCATGTGTGCACCTGTGCATGTGTGCATGTGTGCATGTGTGCATGTGTGCACCAGTGCATGTGTGCATGTGTGCATGTTTGCATGTGTGCACCTGTGCATGTGTGCATGTGCGCATGTGTGCACGTGCACATGTGTGCATGTGTGCATGTGTGCGCATGTGTGCATGTGTGTGTGTGCACATGTGTGCATGTGTGCATGTGTACATGTGTGCATGTGTGCATGTGCGCATGTGTGCATGTGCGCATGTGTGCATGTCTGGATCTGTGCATGTGTGGATGTGTGCATCACTGGTAATATTGTGTAGACATTGTTAACTGTGTTTCCTGTTTCCCTCCCACAGGTTCTGGTGCTGCTCTGGTGTCATGCAGCAGGGAACCTGAATCAGGTGCCATGGGTACTGATAATGATGACATCTGTGTAATGGCACAGGAAGGTATGCCAGGGTCCATCATTGGTCAGCCGATTGACAGTACACAGCTGTCAACCCCATCAATGCGCACAGTTATCCTGCCAATACACCCTTTGTAACCAATGTCCCTAGGTGATGGACAGCATACAGTGGGCATTGACCAGGGTAATGTGGTATCTGTGGCACATGCCTCCCCACACAGCAGCCATGGGCATGGCCCTGAGATGGTACCACACAGACAGATGTCCAGGGGTTCTCGTGGGAGCATCCATGGGCGTACTGCCCCTGTCAGATGTTCCCACAGAGGTCTTACAACCTCAGCTATGTTTCGGGCTGTCATGCAGGCACAATCACGTATGGAGCGGTACACCAGACAGGGTCTGAGGGAGCTGACAGCATGTCGCACAGCCATGACTGACAGTATGCATGACATTGCGGCTGCCATCTGTAATTTCACCGATGTCATAGACAGACGTTGTGGGGACATATTAGACCAGTTCCACAACTACATGTCCATGAGCCAGGGCGATGGTGGACGGTTGAGGCGTCGACATGGGTGTATGCCAGCAACAGCAGCAGCTAGCAGTATTCGTGGATGACAACAGGGCCGCAGCCGCCCCCATAGTGCCAGCAGCAGCCCCAGCAATGCTGGGTCTGTGCTGTCATCAGACCGCCCCAGGAGACCACGTGCATGTGGCTCTGGCCAGGCCTGACAGGGATCTGTGTCCAGTCAATGAACACCTGCTTCTGATGACAGTACCCAGTCTGGGTTGGTACCGGATATGGTCTTGCAAGGCACAGGTACCGTGTCCGTGGCCAGAGACACTGATCTGTATGACCTGGCAGGTACAGTCTGTGGCTGTCCACAAACACCAGTATATGGCAGCCATGAGGTGGAACTGTGTGCATCCATACACACATGCGAATTGACAACACCTAGGGCTACCGCATACACGCACACACTGCATCAACATTGCCCCACCTTGTACTGCTGTCCCTCACCAACACACATACACATACATGTCAATCGGTGGTATCAGTGACTGACTCAGGCATACCAAGTTCACACCCTGTGCATATGATGAGACTGTGCCACCTCCTGCAATCTGTAACAACAGTGCAGGTACAGGTTAACATGTTGCTGATGCACAGGGTGACTATATAGACGTGTAGTAATAGTATCATGTTGTTAACAGTACTGTGTGCTGAAATAATTGTGGGTATATCACAGCATGCCTGATGCAGTAAGGGTATGATTGTCATGTACTGTTGTCTACACCCATGGTAAGTACCATAGTGTATCATCTGCACATGTTGGCATACTGGTGGTAAGGATGTCAACAGAAGGCTACATACATAGGTAGCACAGGGGATAAGGTAATGAAAGTATTAATACGCAATGATGGACATGTAAACTGCAAGTGGCATGTTGCCCACACTGGACTCTGCAATGTGGATGTTTGAGGATGTTGATATGTGTGCAGTACTACATGACTGGTACAGGACACACAGGAGCACCCTAGCACTGCAAGCTCACATCTCATACCATGCTAGACAGCCTCAACACACAAAACTAACTGTCACAGGAGGAAGAGTCCCCATACATGTCAGGGATACTGTGGTGGCAGGCCAGGTAGCATACATCCTACTAAGTATGGAACCACTGAGTGAAGGCTCAGTGTCTGTTATTTGACATGTGTATTACTGCAGGTATGAGCACATGGGTTTCCATCCAGTTATTGTACATCCTGACAGTACATGGTGTGTACACTGGTGTGCGCTGAGACTGGACCCTAGCCATCTGACCTGTGTATTTCCATGTACATGTGCATAGTGCCTGCATATTTGCAGTGTTACCTACTGGAAGTGGTACAGCTTGTTTGTTGTACAATGGACTACATGCAGCCCTGCTTACTGTAGCTTTGTTTGCATGCATGTTTGCTTGCAATTACCCTGGAATACTGATCCCACCTGCAATGCATAGTTACAGAGCTTCTGTGGACTCCCAGTGACATCTGCATAGCTTACTGTATGTATGTCCATGTCTCACTTGACAGAATGTCACTGTTTGTCCTGTTCACATGTACGTTGTCTGTGACACATTGGATATGACTTACCTGGCATTTGTCCACGTGAGCAGTCATATTTGCTACTGCTAACTAATCACAGGCACTACACCCTCACATATTCATCTTCTGTTGAATCACCTGCTTTGCTAGGGACGGCTTGCACCTGTCACCCCCTGGGCTTTCGGATATTGGCAAAAGCTCTTGCTACCCCTATAGTGCCTTTGTTAGGCAAGGCTCAAATGACAAACCCATCTTCATAGGTATCACAAGGGATAAGAAACTAAGAGTAATGCTACCCAATGCCAGAAGTCTAAACCTCAAGATGCATGCACTCGAAACTCTCCTTAGCATGGAGAACATCGATATCTGTGCAGTAACAGATGCCTGGTTCAGGGCTACTGAGAGCACCCCAGCACTACCAGGTTATACCTCATACCATGCCTTTCAGCCCCAAAACTTGGAACAAACCACAAAAGGAGGGGAAGTATTGATATTCATCAAAGATACCCACACCTCCAGGTTGGTGGCAAAGCACCAAGCATCAGAGACTATCCATGTGCAACTAAGAATGGGTGAAACTGCTTTCCAGGTTATAGCCTGCTACAGACCACCCTCCTAAACCCAAGAACTGCACTTGGCCTTCCTGAGAACAGTGGAAAATATGAAGGTCTCTCCAAACACCATTATATTGGGTGACGTCAACTACCCAAACATAGACTGGGAGCATGACTCTAGCTCCAACACCCTAGGCCAAAGATTCCTAGAATATATGAGCTCAAATGCTATGGAACAACTTGTTGCAACTCCCACAAGAAGGGGAAACATACTGGACCTGATCATCACCAACATGGGGACTCTATGCTCCAGAACAGAAGTGTATCCCTCACTGGTAAGATCAGACCATAAACTAATCTCACTGGATATTCACATCCTGACCCCACCCCTTGTCCAGAACACCGCAGTGAACAACTTCTCTAAAGCAAATTCACACTCCTCAAAACTGATGTGGAAACCTTCAAAGCCCCTGGGCCTGTGGAAACTACAGATCATACCACAGATTTCTCTATAAACGCATTCTATGGACACCTTCAGGAATGCATGGATCATGTGATCCCGAATAAAACCAAGACCCAATCCTCCAAAGGCAGACGTCCTGTCTGGTGGACCCCAGCCATAAACAAACTACACAATAGAAGGAGGAAGCTACTAAATTATACAGCAAAATCCCAAAAAGGGAAGGCATCACTGATCAGTATTAGCAAATAACTACAGGCACTCATAGGATTGTCTAAGGCCAGCTTCGAGAGAAATTGCACAGGACACTAAGGATAATCACAAGACTTTCTTTAGTTATGTTAGGAACCTGGGTGGTAATTCCCAGATATGCTCAGAGGTAGTCCAAAATGTCAATACAAACACCAAACCCACAGACATTGGCAACATTCTAGCTGACAGGTTCAGCGTAAACTCCCCCCCCTCCACAACGAAAGGGCAAATATGGATCCCAGCAGAGTGCTGCCCCTCTGACATCTCAGATGCTCAGGTAAGAGCCGCCCTCTCCAAAGCAATACACACTGCATCAATGGGACCAGACAGTGTCCTGGGCTGTGTCCTACATGAACTCCAAGAAGAGCTACAACCAAACATAAAACTACTGTTCAATCCCCGCCTTACTACAGGATATGTGGCCAAAGAGTGGCGTAGAGCAACAGTGGTCCCTCTACAGAAAGGTGGTGCCTCAATGAATCCTGGACACTATCGCCCCATAAGCCACACTAGCTCGGTCTGTAGAGCTATGGAAAGGATCATCATGGACCTCATAAATAAAGATATTGGGGACCTACAGACACTGGATCATACCCAGTTTGGCTTTCTTAAGGGCAGATCCTGCCTCTCAAACCTGGATTATTTCTTTGAAACAGTCACCAAGGCCATTGACGAGGGGAAGGTGGTCCACACAGCCTACCTGGACCTCGCAAAAGCCTTCGATACAATACCCCACTCGGGCATTCTAGAGAAGCTCACCAGCTTAAATATAAGCCCCTATGTCACTAGATGGATTGCACACTGGCTCAAGGACAGAACCCACATGGTTAGAATTGCTGGAGCCATGCCAGACTCCAAACCAGTTACAAGTGGTGTCCCACAAGGCTCAGTCCTGGGACCTCTCTTGTTTGGTATATATTTATCGGAGGTACAGGCCAACACGGAAGGACTGTGGCTGACCATATATGCAGATGACTGCAAACTGGCCACCATAATTGCCTCTCCAGCTGAAACAAGCATCCTCCAAAAGGGCCTCATAGAAACAGACAACTTGTGCCAGAGCCATGGCCTCAAGCTGAATGCAAAAAAGTGTATAGTCATCCCCTTTGGCAAAAACAAAGTGCCCACAAAGTACCACATAGGTGGTAATCCATTAAGTACAGAAGAAGTAATTAGGGACCTGGGGACCCAAGTTGATAGCAATCTCTCATTTGACAACCACGTGGCCAAAGTGGTTAGAAAGACATTTTATATAGCCCACCCCATCATGAAGGGATTCACATCTAGAGCAGAGGAGGACATTGTGCCTCTTTACTCATCCCTCATCAGGCCCATAATTGAGTACAATGCCCCTGTTGGGATGTACCTTACCAGACACCTGCAGCAACTGGAAAGGCCCCAAAAGTACCTCAGCAAGAGGATCAAAGGGCTCAAACAGATGCCATGTGCTGACCGGTTAAAGAAACCCCAGCTCTACTCAGTGGCATACCACCTGATCAGAGGCGATCTGTGCCTGATGTATAAAGCCATGTCAAACCCGGAATTAATGGGCATGCTGCACCTGAGAATATCCAAATCCCATCGAGCTACACGCTTGAGAGACTTGAACCTCAGCACTGAAATAAATAGGACATGCTGGAGGGAAAGATTCATAACCCAGAGGCTCACTTCACTCTGGAATAAAATCCCAGTCCAGGTTAGGCGGAGTCCCACATTGACTCTCTTCAAGAGGAATCTTGATGAGTGGATGGGACATTGTAGGTTTACCCCGGGTATCACTTCTGTGTCACTGTTAGACAGAGGCACAGTATACTAACCTCGAAAAAGGGCATGGCAAGATATATTTACAATGGATGGCAACAGCCAAACACATTCTGGCTAGGTTTATAAATGCCCTAGGGCAGATAGCCTAGTATGAACCTATGAACCTATGACCCTATGTACCTTGTTCCCCATTGGCCCTATGTGCTATTAATCACCATGGCAATCACAATACTATGGTAGCATGTGCAAAGGTCAGTTGTCAGTCACCTCTGTGGTACAGTTGTGGAATATGTGGGTCATGTGGCAATGTCACAGCTGCCACAGGTACACAGTCAACCCTCTCCCCTACACATGGACGTACAACACATGCAAGAGATGGAACCACATAGCCAAACTGGGGACTAAGCACTCTGAACCCACTACTGGCATAACCTGTCAGGTGGCATGAAATACTACAGTGACTACAATACCAGTCTGATGTAGAGCTACACTGACAGCAATACAAGCACGTGAACACACTGGGCCATTCGTGGAGCCTAAGAATAGCATCCTGCCTGAGCGGCAGACACCTCTGCAGCTGGCACACAGGCATACGTTATACCATGAACACATCATGCATAACACATAGCACACACATCCTGTGTGCCAAACAGTCACAGCCTGTATGGCTAGACAACACACCTGCCACAGTTGTGTTAGGTACCTTTATTGTCCGGTACAGTGAGGTCACGCTCACCAGGCTGGACAAGGTGAAGGTCACAGTGATATGCCCGTGGGGCACTATGGTCCACCACATAACACAAGCATACAGGTCAGTCAGAGGCATGGACACATATGATTCAGTCATTGTCCATGCCACATACCTTGTCTTGCTGTGCTTATAGGGTGCTGACATCATCAGTGTTTAGAAAGGGGAATGTGCATCCTGTAGTGTGTTCTCCTAGTTGCCAAAAGGGACATTTCCCTCACACAGAATTGCACACACACTAACCCCCCTCATCCAAACACACACACTTGCAGAATTCAAACCCCTATCTAACTATGTTATGACACTCAAGACGGACGCATTAGCAGAGCGCGCTATTCGCATTACTGGGAGGTTTCCCTTCTCCTGCTGTACTTATAGGGTGCTGACATCATCAGTGTTTAGAAAGGGGAATGTGCATCCTGTAGTGTGTTCTCCTAGTTGCCAAAATGGACATTTCCCTAACACATAATTGCACACACACTAACCCCCCTCATCCAAACACACACACTTGCAGGATTCAAACCCCTCTCTAACTATGTTATGACACTCAAGACGGACGCATTAGTGGAGCGCACTATTCACATTACTGGGAGGTTTCTCTTCTCCTGCTGTACTTATAGGGTGCTGACATCATCAGTGTTTAGAAAGGGGAATGTACATCCTGTAGTGTGTTTTCCCACTTGCCAAAAGGGACATTTCCCTCATACAGAATTGCACACACACTAACCCCCTCGTCCAAACACACACACTTGCAGGATTCAAACCCCTATCTAACTATGTTATGACACTCGAGACGGACACATTAGCAGAGCGCGCTATTCGCATTACTGGGAGGTTTCCCTTCTCCTGCTGTACTTATAGGGTGCTGACATCATAAATGTTTAGAAAGGGGAATGTGCATCCTGTAGTGTGTTTTCCCAGTTGCCAGAAGGGACATTTCCCTCACACACCAACCCCACTCACACTGAGCGTTTGCAGGATTCAACCCCCCTACTTAACTATGTTATGACACTGGAGACAGACATATTAGCGGAGCGCGCTATTCGCATTACTGGAAGGTTTCCCTTCTCCTGCTGTACTTATAGGGTGCTGACATCATCAGTGTTTAGAAAGGGGAATGTGCATCCTGTAGTGTGTTTTCTCAGTTGCCAAAAGGGACATCTCCCTCCCACAGACTTGCACACACACACCAACCCCACTCACACACACCCACTGAGCATTTGCAGGATTCAAACCCCGACCTAACTATGTTATGACACTCAAGATGGACACATTAGCAGAGCGCACTATCTGGATTACTGGGCATCTGTTCTGCACCTGCAGTATTTATAGGGTGCTGACATCATTATTTCTACAGAGGTATGTACATCTAGTACTACCTGTCAGGTGGGGGATAGCATATATATGCATTTGCAGCCACCTACGTCAGGGTCAGATATGCACATGGCACTGGCAGGTTATGTTTTATACCATGCTTCGTGACCACAGGACCTGTAACACACACCACAACCAGTCCTGACCACTCCTCCCTCATCCAGGACACACACTTTGCTTCCCTGGGCACATTGCCAAGATATGCAGGTGTTCACATACACCATTCCAGTTGTTAACGTCAGGTACAGGCATATTGTGTGTGGGAACTACTCAGGCCTCTACAACATTACCCTACAGCCACTACAATTTGTGAGTCCATGTGCTATGGCAGAACCACTCACCACAGCCACAAGGGGGAATACATATTGCACCTGACCATCTACAACATGGGTACTCACTGTTCCACACCAGAGGTAGACCACCATCATTGATATCTGACCATACCCACCTTTCCCTGGCCATCCATATCCCATCCCCACCCCCAGGCAAGGTTGTCACTGCAAACAAACTGTATTTATCAAAAGCAGACTTTACACTTGTGAAGACTGGGGTGGAAGACTTCAAAGGACCCATGCTGGGGGAGTATACAGGCCACTCTGCATAATCCTTGACAATTGCATTCTATGAGCATGTGGAAAGTTTGCATTGATCATGCTATCCCAAATATACCCATGACTGCTCCACAACAGGACACCTGTCAGATGTACACCAGCCATATATGAGCTGTCCAACAGAGTGAACTAATACATTGCAGAGCAGTAGCCCATAGAGGGAGTGCATCTCTGAACAGTACCGGCACAACACTTCAATCCCTCATAATCATCAGAACACAGTGTTGACAGTGAAATTGTCCAGACAATGCAGATAAGGCTCCCCTCAGTCTGGTATTGATGCCCACTTACTGTTAGAGGTCCTCAGCAACCCTCTTCCAGCACACACCAACAACATGGCTGTGGCTTAGCAAATTCAAACCCTGGGATCTCCACTGTGTCCCTGCTTGACAGGGGCACAGCACACTAGCCTCACACGGTGCCTTATGTGACCTACTTTACAGTGGCACAGTAGACTACTGTACTGGGGAGGCAGATGCCAAGCAAACTCTCGCTAAGCTGTCATTCCCTAGGGCAAACAGCCTAGTGTTGACCTCTACACCCATATGTTTAATTGTCAAATGCACATTATTTGTTGCTGATAGACTGTTTGCAGGTCTTTATTGCCATAGCATTCCCTGTTTGTATGAACAACTTGTGTATCTGTGGAAGATGTTTGCATATGGGAGGGATCCACTATATCACGTATTTCTCTGTAGTCATTTAACTGTGTGCACTGGGCAGATTGCTGTAATGTGGTTGGTTCCTGGAATAACACGTACAAATACCAGATATGTGTGGCCAACTGCTAAACTGAGATTTGGCCTAAGTGTGTGAGCATGCCCAGATCAGCCTTCCCATGGCATGTTGTCTGACATATGTCTCATTTATCAAAGTGTGTGAGCATGCCCAGTGTGAGCTTTCCATATGTTGAACTCTGCAGCCCACCACATTTGTGGATGAGTGTGAACTTCAACAAATATCTCCCGTTTATGGTTGTGTGTTGTGTGTCATGTTGTGTAGTTACAGTCCGACTGCTTTGTGTGTGAACACAACAGGGATTATACTGTGCCTGCAGGGTTTGCATGGGATACTTTGCATACAGTTGTCAACATCCTTTCATACTGACCTAACACTGTAGTACCGTATAGTGTACTGGTTCAGTACTTTGACTGTGGTGGACAGTATCCTGGGCTTAAGTCCTATCACTGCTTTACATTTCCATAGTGAGCACAACAGCCTGGTTAGGGGCCAGTTGTGCACATCTGACCATGTTGCATTATGTTCAGATATGAACTACTTAAACCAGGCTTGTCCAACATTGGTAGTGTATTCCACAACATAGGTGTACATTTGCAAATACTAGCGATGTGCCCTAGGCCATTTCTAATGCTAGTCGGAGAGTGTGTTTGTCCTTTGACACACATTGTAAGTGGAGTTTGCTATGACATATGTCATGGTTAGTATACTGTGCCTCTGTCTACCTGTGACATAACAGTGATACCCAGGGTAAACCTACCATCTCTCATCCACTCATCAAGATTCCTCTTGAGGAGAATCGATGAGTGACTCTATGGATAGCCTGTACTGGGAGTTTACTCATGAGTGGGGGTGGCTTCTGTGTTATGGATCATGCAGTACAGCTTGTCCTATGTATGTCAGTGCTGGGGTTCAGGTCTCTCATGTGCATAGCTCACTGCCATTCAGAATGTACAAGGTGCAGCATGTTTATTGATTCCAGCTTGGACATGGCTTTATACATCAGGCACAGCTTGCCTCTGGGTGGGCAGTATGGCAGTGTGTGTAGCTGCAGTTTGTTTAATCAGGCAACACATGGCATCTGTGCAAGCTCTTTGATACTCCTGGTGAGGTACTGTTGGGGACTTTACAGTTGATGGAGGTGTCTGCTGAGGTACATCCCACAGGGGCTATTGTAGTCAATTGTAATGCTGATGAAGGATGACTACAGAGCCACAATGACCTCCCCTTTTCTAGATTTGACAACCTCCATGATTAGGTGGGTATATGGTATGTTTCTGTAAACACTACAGCCACATGTTTGTGCAATGCAGGATATCTATCACCTTGTGTCCCCAGGTCTCTCATTACATGTTAAGTACATAATGGGTTAACACCTATGTGGTAATTGGTGGGCACTTACTGTATATCCACGGGGGTTGACTACACACTTTTCTGCAATTAGCTTGCTGACATGACTATGGCACCAGTTGTCTGTTTCTATGTGGCCCTTTTGTGGGATGCTTGTGTCAGCTGGAGGGTCAGATATGGTGGGCAGTTTGTAGTCCTCTGCAAACATGTTCAGACACATTCCTTCCATGTTGGCCTGTACCTATGGGACATATATACCAAACGAAAGAGGTCCCAGGACCAAGCCTTGTGGGATGCCAGTTATATCTGGTTTGTAGTCTGACATGGCTGCCGCATGTCTGACCATGTCAGTTCTGTCCTTGGTCTGGTTTGCAACCCCTCTACTGACATAGGGGTTTATATTTAAGCTGGTGAGCATATCTATAATGAACATGTAGGGTATTGTATAGAAGCCTTTGCAAGGTCCAGCTATGCTGTGTGGACCACATTGCCCTCATCAATGACCTTAATGACTGTTTCAAATGAGTCAAACATATTTAGGGGCAGGATCTGCACTTAAGAAATCCACACTGGGTAGGGTCCGGTGTTAGTAGGTCCCCAATATCTTTATGTCTGCGGTACATGCTGATCCTTTCTATAGCTGTGCAGACCGAGCTTCTCAGGATTCTGGGGTGGTAGTTTTCAGTATCCATTCAGGCAACACCTTTGTTGAGAACGACCACTGTTGTTGTACACTGCTCTTTGGGTACATATCCTGTGGTAAGGCTAACATTGAGCAGTAGTGTGATTTGGCATTCCATTCTTCTTGGAGTCCATGTTGGACTCAGCCCAGGACACCATCTCATACCATTGCTGCTGTGTGTTTTGCTATGTAGATGCTGGCTGTTACCTCAGCATCTGCAATGGCTGGGGCCAGCAGTCTGTTGGGATAGATATTTTGCATTCTCGGGGGGGGGTTTGAACTGCACCTGTCAGGATGTATGTTGGCAATATGTGCGTGTGTTTGGTATGTTGTTTGTAATATTTGTGTGATTCAGAGCATATCTGTGAATTCCCAACACGGTTCCTACCATCAGTTGTGGAAGCCTTGGGATTATCCTTAGTGTCCTGTACAATTTGTATCTTCATAGGTTCATAGGTTCATACTAGGCTATCCACCCTAGGGCATTTGTAAGCCTAGCCAGAGTGTGTGTGGCTTTCACCACCCCTTGCTATGTGAATATTATGGCCATTTATGATTTGCTTTGCTGTGCCTCTGTCTGGACGTGACACAGTGAAGACCCCCAGTGTAAATCTACGATCATCCATCCACTTGGCAAGATTCCTGTTGAAGAGTGTCAGTGAGGGGCTCTGCCTAACATGGAGTGGGATTCTGTTCCAGGGTGTGGGGAGCCTCTGGGTTATGTACCTGTCCCTCCAGCACATCCTATTTCATTATGTGTTGAGGTTGACATCTCTCACTCTCACAGCTCCGATGGCTTTGAGTTTTCTGGGGTGGAGCATGTCCATTACTCCTGTGTTGGACATGGTCTTGTACAACAGACATACAATGCCTCTGTGTAGGCAGTATGTGACTGCATTCAGCTGGGGTGTCTACAGCCAGACAGCATATGACATATATTTGAGACCCTTTATCCTCTTGGTGAGGTACCTTTGAGGTCTTTCTAACTGCTACAGGTGTCAGGTAAGGTACATCCCAAATGAGGCATTGTACTAGATTATGGGTCTGATAAGAGAACAGTATAGGGGCACAATGACCTCTATTGACATAGATGTGAATCCTTTCATGATATGGTGTCCAATATAGGCAGTCTTCCTAGCCTCATTGGCAATGTGAGTGTCACATAACAGGTTACTGTCCACTTGTGTCCCTAGGTCCCTGATTACTCCTTCCATACATAATGGTTTACCACCTATGTGGTAATTTGTGAGTACCTTGTTTGGTATTTGGTGGGACATTCATACTGTCCAGTGTCTTCAGGATGGCTGGGTAGGGTTCCTGTGTGTGAGAGTGTGGTCTGTAGCATGCTACAGACTGTACAGCAGTCTTGCCTATGGTTAGTTGCACATGGGTGGACTCCAATGCCTTGTGCATTGTCAGTTACCTGGACGTATGGGTGTCTGTGCTGAATATGGATACTCACCCTCCTTTTATGTTTTGTTCCAGGTTTTGGGGCCATAACGCATGATATGTGGTATAACCTGGTAGTGCTGGTGTGCTGTCAGGAGGCTTGCAGCAGGTTTCTGTCACTGCACAGACATCGATGTTCTCCATACTGGGGAGGGCCTCGGGAGCATGCATATTGAGGTTTACACATCTGGCATTGGTCAGCATTACACTTATGTTTCTTTCCACTTATGTTTTGTAGGGTGGTGGGTTAGTCCTTTCAGCCTTGCCTACGAAAGGCTCTATGGAGGTGGCAAAAGCCTTATCCAATATCCAGACGCCCAGGGGTAACAGGTGCAAGCCATCCCTGGAACAGCTACATGGCTTGTCAAGCATGACATCCCAAGAAGACAGACACTGGATCCCCTTGGAATGACACCAGTAATTGTGCCACTTGTTATAACTGATCATTCCGTTTGTACTGTGGCATCATTCTTGGTGAGGGTAGGATGCTGCAAATGGTCAGTGTCATACCGGCCTGGACTACATAATCAGAGAGCTCATCTATGTCTCTTTTCATGTAGTCCGGGGAGGTACATCTCAGGTCATTCACACCAGCATGGACTATGACTGCATCATATTTCTACTTGCTTTGGGGTGACCTGCATACTTGTGTTATGTGGTGTATTGTAGCAGCCTACAGGCAGCTTACTGTACCCTTTCCCTTGTTCAGTCTGGTGTGCGGGACAGCAGCGTGTCTCACTATGGAGTCACCTATTACAACTGTATCAGGCATGTTGTTTCTCCTTCTGGCCTGTGACTGTTTAGCACACCAGCTTTGTGTACTATGTGTTGCATGTGCTATGTTTGGAGGTTGTTTGATTGGGTGTCTGCTTTGGAGGCCTCTGTTGGTGTGGTGTGTTTGTAATTCGGGCCTCCAGGAATGTTTTTCTGTGTTTATGTCTTTGGTTTGCAGTTGTGATAGGTCTATGTGGGACTGGGTTTGTGGTGTGTGTGGTTACCTTCTCCTCCTGACTAGTTTTGGGAGTACTGAGTTGAGGGAGCTCAGCCTCCAGTTTGGATAGATGCTTGCATCCCTCACATATATTTGTATTTCTTGGGGGGAGTTGGGGGTTGTCTGTGTACTTGGGGCAGGTGTAACAGTGCCTCAAGATTCACAGATTCAACTTGTTGTAGCTGGCCTTAGTGGATTGTATGTGTGGACATATTTTATTGCCATACTACTGATCAGTGATTACTTCGTTTTTTATGTTTGCTCTATCATGTAGTAGCTTCCTCATTCTCTTGCATGGTTTGGTTATGGCTGGTGTCCACCATGCCAGATGCCTGCGTGTATGGCATTGTGTCTTGTTTTAATTTAGGATTGCATAATCCAAGCATTCCTGGCAGTGTTCATGGAATGCCTGTATAACAGGTTCTGAGGAGTGGCCCATATTTTGCACCTGCACAGGACCTTTAATGGATTCCACATCAGTTTGGAGGAGTGCAACTTTTGATTTACACATGTTTTTCACTGTGGTTTTCTGGCCAGGGACTGTGGTCAGGATGTGTATATCCAGTGCGATTACTCTATGGTCTGGTCTTACCAGTGAGCAATACACTTCTCATCTTGCCATCCAGTACCCATGTAGCTGATTATCACATCCAGTATGCTTACCCCTCTTGTGGGAGTGGTAAGTTGTTCCTGGGCATTTTGGTTTATGGATTCTATGAACTTTTGTCCTACAGTGTTGGAGCTAGTATAATGCTCCCAGTCTATGTCTGGGTATTTTCAGTCACCCAATATAATGTGGTTTGGAGGACTTGATATATTCATGTATTCCAACATAGGCCAGGTGCAGTTCCTGGTGTTGGGATGGTAGTCTGTAGCAGGCTATAAACTGGGGGGCAGTTTTAGCTACTGTTACTTGACCATGGCTAGTCCATGCTGCTTCTTGTTGTGGTACCAACATGGGGATGTGGTTATCCTTGACAATTATTGCTAGTCACCCTCCTTTTGTAGCTTGTTCCATGTTTTGAGGCTGTAAAGCACAGTATGAGGTGTAACCTGGTAGTGTTAGGGTGCTGTTGTGAGCCTTGACCCAGTTTTCTGTTACAGCACAGATATCAACATTCTCCATACTGGGTGAGTTTAGACTGCATGCATCTTGCTGTTTAGACTTCTGACATTGGGTAGCATTACATCTAGGTTCTTATCCCTTCTGATACCTATGGAGGTAGGTTTGTGTTTTGAGCCTTACCTATTCAGGGCATGCTGTGGGTAACAACAGCCTTTGCCAGTATCCATATGGCCTGCACTGATAGGTGCATGCCAGTCCTAGCAGGTGGAGCATCATGTCATGCTCAGCATGTCATCCCAGGCTGGCACACATTGGATCCCCTTTGACTAACTGCAATACTTCAGCCAATTATTGCACTTGATCATCTCATTGTCATATTGTGTCATGATGCTTGGTGAGGGTAGGATGTTAGTCACGGTCCTCAGGTGTGCATATAGTACATGGTGTTACATTACTTAACACATGGCATTCATGCCTCAGGTGATGCTGCAAGGCTGCCTCTGTCGGATGCACATATTACACTCCCTGTACATGTTTGTGAGCAGGTCATGTCATTTTAGGCATCCCTGTTATTATTTGAGTGAGTCAGAGGGGGTATCATTCCCAGGGTTCCTACTGAGCCAGTGTATGTGCTATGCGTTGCCTCTTTGCCAAGGCCAGGGCATACTGGGCATGCCTCTTTCTGCCTACTGGGGCAGGCTCAGGTTGTTCCTCCTCCGAGTCACGCTCTGCCTGTGATGGCCTTGGCAATGGTGGGGGGCTGTTTGGCCCAGCCCTATGCTGGTCCTGCTGCAGCTGTTTTCGCAAGATCATATTATGTAGCATAGCACATACCATGACAATTTGGGTACATGTAGTTGGTGTGTACTGCAAGGCTCCACCAGATGTGTCCAGACACCGGAACCATGACTTGAGCAGCCCAAACACATGCTCTATTACATTACGTGTTTGTGCGTGTGCCTCTTTATGGCATTCCTGTTCAGGTGTGTGCATTTCTGATGGGTGTCATCAGCCACGGCTCCAGTGCATAACCTGCATCCCCCACTAGGTGTCCGTGTGGGATGTCCCCATTGGAAAATATCTGGTACAGCTGCTTCAAATGCCAGATGTGGGAATCATGGTAGCTCCCAGGGCAGCCAGCACACACATTCATTATTATGCCCTGGGCATCACACATGACCTGCCAGTTGATGGAGGGGAAGCCCTTGTGGTTAATGTAGGCCCTATCCCGCTCACCGGCTGGTGCTTTGATGCGTATGTGCGTGCAGTCTATTGCACCCACTACCTCAGGGTATTCCGCTATTTGCTGGAAGAGATGCATATTGCTGGCCAATACCTCACGGGCATTGGGGAAATATACATGATCACCGAAATGTGCTGACATGGCATCCAGGAACTGGTGCAGTACCCTGGAGGCTGATGCCTGTGATATCCCCATCATATCACCAGTTGGTCTCTGGAAAGTACCTGTTGCTAGTATTCTTGGGCCAACACATACCTTGGTTTCCACTGGGATGGGTTCCCCTCTGTTGGTTCTGTGTGTGAGGCGTGGCCTGCACAGCTCCACTATTTGCTGCAGGAGATAGGTTCATAGGTTCATAGGTTCATACTAGGCTATCTGCCTGAGGGCATTTACAAGCCTAGCCCATCTTTTTGTGGCTTACGCCACCCCTTTAGTATGGGGAACTATACCCATTATTTTGCTGTGCCTCTGTCGAGCAGTGACACTGAGGTTATCCCTGGGGTATATCTGTGATCTCCCATCCATTGGTCAAGATTTCTCTTGAACAAGGCCAGCGAGGTGCTCTGCCTCACATGTACCGGGATTTTGTTTCACAGCATAGGGAGTCTTTGGGTGATGAATCTATCCCTCCAGCACGTCCTATTAATAGCCGTGTCAAGGTTTAAGTCTCCCGCCCTTGTGGCTCTGATGGATGGCTTACACCCGCGCACACATGCTTACACGGTTCAGAATTTGCTTATTCAGGTTAAAATGCATGCACACCCACGCAAACAGTGTGAGATCTCTGTCCACTCTATAGCACTCTACTATCTCCAGCTCATGTAACCCGTGGTAGGTGACCCTGGGCCTGTACACTCTTCACCGTCTCCTCACTGTGGGTTGTCTGGCACCATCTGCATTGTCACCACCGTCAGCAAGTCGCCTATGTCTCATTATGACAGCTATGGCAGCCCCTAACATTTCCGCTCTGAGTTCAGCTTTTTCAGTTTTCACTTCTAATAGCTTAGTCCTGTCTTGCAGTGTCTCTTGAGAGAAACATCTTGCACTGCTGTTTGCAGAGTTTGAAGTGTTGGGCTGAGCTACTATTCTGCCTGTCTAATTGCCTGCTTCTAATTGTTTTCACCTGCTAGCTCCAGCAGTATTCCCTGCTAGTTTCCTACTAATTTTGTTGCTTCCTTTTTCCTTTCTGTTTCCTCAGGGGGGAGCAGCGTGCATACTAGCAGAAACATGCTCACAGTGGCTTACACCCGCGCACACATGCTTACACGGTTCAGAATTTGCTTATTCAGGTTAAAATGCATGCACACCCACGTAAACAGTGTTACAAGTCTGCCAACAGGCTCCCACATGCTCAGTCTGCCCTACACATGCGCACACCAGCGCAAACAGTGTTAAACATCTACCAGCACGCTCCCACATGCTCAGTCTGCCTTACACACGAGCACACTGTCTTACTCGTGCTTCATGGCGTGCACACATGCGCATGCACGCCCAGCAAGAAACTTTGGTGTAGGCAACAGTGTACACCTTCCATTTCTTGACTTTCCCATGCTTATGTTGTGGCACTCCTCTTTCCATGATATGTGTCTGACATCTGTCATGTAACTCTGACCTCCAATGAACTGCATTTCTTTCTGCCATTCCCCCCTGTGATGTCACCTATCTCCTGCTCTGTTCCTCCCCCTTATGTAACTCTTACACTACTCAGAATGTGCTCATTTGCTATGTGACAGTGGAATTCTGTATCCTAACACTCATTTGCATCAGATTGCCTACTAATGCTTAGTTACATCTCTTAGACTCAGCTTCCCCCCTTAGCAACCACTACACGGTGGCCATGTTGTTTTTGGTCTGCTGGTCCCTGCATTGTAAATCCATGTATTGCATAAAACCCACATTTGTGGGTTTATAACCTTCATTTTTATGTTTTTATATAGCGCAGCCTGTTTGTGTGGGGCTGCGCTGCATTTAAACATCGGCGATCGCTGAAAAAAGAAATTATTTATTTCTCATATTTGCATGGGGGTACCTTGCCAATGGCCACATATTTGGCCATTGGCATGCTGCCTGACACATATGCACCCTTTATTTGGAGCTGACATGGCTCCATTGTGTTTTTTGCAGAAACGTACTCAGTTGTCAACTGAGTACATTTCTGCAGCTAAAACAGCTCTTACACGGGATGCTTTGGGCTTCCTGGATCGCTAATCAACCTCATTTGCATGCTATTCAGCTGCAAGTGAGGTGATTAGATTATCCACGCCCACTCCGTGTAAGAGACGTTTTAGCTGGTCTCTTTCACGGACTTTGGGCTGTTCCTGGATCGCGAAGGCTGCATAGAGTCTTACACTACTCTTAGACTCCGTGCAAGCCTTCATGAATCCTGCCCATGGTCACATGTGGTTGTGGTATGTGAGTACACTTTAAACATTTCCATTTCAACATTAATAAATTATGCAATATAACACAATTTGTGTACATTTTCACTATTTCAATTTCCCTCCTAATGTATTCTTTCATTATACTTGTTCTTAATATGCCTGGACTACAGTGCATGCTTTAATTACTTTTTCTGCTAGTGCTTGCAAGCACTTTCCCATGGTCACAAACACTACTGCTGGCCAAGAAAAGCTGCTTGCAAATATGTAAGTGTGACAAGCAGTGTGCATATTCAATTAACACTACTGCTCATCACACTACTGCATTTACATTGTGTAGACATTGCATGGTACCTACATGTTTTAATGAATCCCAGAGACTGTGTTGTCCACATACATGAAACACTTTCACATACATAAAAAGAAAGGAAAGATTTCCATAGAAATTATAAAATTAGAATAAGGACAGAGCTGCAAACTTAGTCTTCAATTCAGACCTTATACAAAATTTATTTGCTCAATTACCATTCTGTGTATGTTTGTGTATATGTGCATGTGCGTGGCCTGTAAGTGTGTTAGTGAGTCCACCGCAGACAATAACAGAGTTTCTGTAATTCCCCAGATTCAAAATCAATGGAAAAATTGGTGGAAAGCCACAGCAGAATGTTTTCCGTCTAGTTTTCAACAACTGAGACAGACACAAGAATTTCCCTGTTAGAGTTATAATGACAGTAGGTTTTCAGGAAATTTTAGCACATGACTTTTTTCCTAACCAGAGCTTTCATGCAAAATATTTTGAAGTATAATATATTATAGCAACAATTTCCTGTAAGCCCCCCCCCACACACACACACACGTCAATAAAGACTAAAAAGTAAAATGTAAGTGGCATTCTTAAGCCATGGACTTAGAATGCGTATGTGTCCTCCAAGGGTCATTTGCATATATCCCATAAGCCTCCTGCAAATAAACATATAGGACTAAGACTGTCATACAACAACTAACTCTTCCCAGCTCTCTTTTCTCCTCCTTTCTGCACTGCTGAAACCAACTAGCACAACCTACCATCAAGACCTACCCTTCTTTCTATTTTTAATTTTCAAATTTCTAATTTCCTACAGAAAACATTTGTATTTTTTCTGACTTTTTATAAACAAACCAGTTTTTTATTCATTCAAAATCATGTCCCAGAACAAGTCTTCACTAATGCCTGAAAAGTTTAAGTTTTACTAGCATCTCCTAGACATCTACATAGGTTTTTTTGACAATACTCATGCTCCCCTTTTTACTTCTGATATAAACCTTATGATAGCTATATATGCATATATATATATATATATATATATATATATATATATATATTATTTATTTATTTTATTTTTATTTTACATTTGTTGACCGGGATAGTCCGACTGGATGCATGTCCATTTTCAGCGGAGGCCCGGGGAGAAAAGCTCCAAGGGTAAGCAGATACAGCATTACATAATACCAGCATTACATATTACAAACAGATTATTTACAGAGATTACATAAGTAAGCAAGTTAAACAAGTTCCACAGGTTAAAGTTAGTCCTGAGCACAAGTCAGGATTAAATTAAATTACACAGTAAACTGGTTAACAGATTTTTACACACACACACACACATATATATATATATATATATATATATATATATATATATATATATATATATATATAAAAACATTGTCTCTGAATCTGATTTATATCCCACCTCTTAACTACAATATTAATGTTTTCTTTCCTACAAAGTTTCTTCCCTCACCTCCTTTTCTTTGAATTTCAAACCACTAATCACATGATCTATTAATTATTAGACAAACCCACTAATACACTTCCTGAAATGCTCACTGTTAACAGCAGTTAATGCATAGGTATTTTATATACTGCAATAGCTTTCTTTATTTCATATGAATGCAATCTAATTAGCAAATCTGTGTGTAATTGTTAGTGCATATCACTTATGTCTGTTCATGTATATTACTGAATGTCTCTTTAATAATATTGGTAATATGTAGGAACTTTTCTCTCTAGGCCTCACTGAAAAAAGGTTTTGACTAAACCTAGTCAGACAAAAGGAAATTAAATAAAATAACATTTTCTGATCCCACTAATCCTGGATGTCCTTTCAGCACAACATTACCATGAATGGGTATTTACACATCACTAATGTTAATGTGAGATAAGTTCTTCTTCCATCTCATATTGTTACTAAACAAATCACAAAACCTGCTACCCATTAGGGTCACTGTAAAATATGAATTAGTATACATGTAACTGTCAAAGCCCTTCAATAATTGTTTAAGTAGTGCATTGCTCTTATGGAACATGAGTCTTACCTGACCACCATCTACAAGCCTTCAAAGTATTGCATTCCAGGTACAAATGCGTCATAAGGCTCACCCCATTTGTGATGTAAATGTAATATGCAAAACCAGAAACCAGGAAAAAAACATAAAAAAAGTATTTTTGATGTAATAATTTAATATCTGTGCTCAATTCACTTGGAGTTGCTTATTTCACATCTGATAAGTGATAATACATCATTCTGCTTAAACTGTCACCTCTTCCATTATCTATATTAATCTGATTTCCAATCCCTCCTGTAGCATCCCTAACATATACTTTATAACATAAGTTGCATTGTGCTTCCTAAGAAAAAAAAGCCAAGCCCCTGGCTATTTTATCTAATAATGGTTATCGTTATTATGTAGTTTATTTATATATATATTGCACCAGCTCCACATGTGAAAATGAAATAAAATAGGACCCTTGCTCATCAACAAATATATTAAATATGTCATTTATTACACTTTATAGTACACTTTATAGTATATTTTGTAGTATATTTTTACACAGTATAATATCTATATGGTCATATATTAGTTTTTACAATCTTACATTTATATTTTTATTCCATGTTGTTTTAGCAGAACAGTTTTTATCTATGTCACAGTTTGTTATATACAGCATTAGTAATCTAACAAGGAATACAAATAGACATTGAAGACAATAAGATAAAATTAGTTGTGATTGTCTATATTAATTGTATCTATTTTATTTTATTTATACCATAGTATCATATAATTTATGAGGTTTTAGAACATGAAATTCATTGACACTCATATATATATATTTTTATAGTAACAATGTCTTGTATGTAATGTTGCAATATATTACTATAGCAGCGCTATTCCATATTCATAGGCTAAACAAAGACAATTTTTATAGCTGTCGCTTTAAATGAGGAAATCAATGCTTAATTATTTAATCACCTAACTATTAGCAGACAAGAATATTGTTTAATTGATTAATGAAATGATTGAATAGAGTATATAAGCTGAAGGTTTTCATTTGAATAATGTAACCTGATGAAGCATACTCGGTGTATGTGAAAGCGCTTGTTCGTTTTACTTTGTGGTGAATAAAAGAACTGTTTTACTTTGTGGTGGATTCCGTGGTTTTTATTCAGAATCTTTCATGCCTATTCTGCTGAAATCCTTTAGATGGTAACTAGCTTGTGCTTATTTATACTACTTATCGTTTTGGCTTATTGTTACCTTCACACGATGGAGAATATACCTGTCGAACTTGACTATAATCCAACTCCAATGGAACACACTACCAAATGGAAAGATGTTATCTCGCAACAAGTTAATCCACTATTGGGATTAGAATTACATCTCCCTACCATCAATGAAGCAGGTACTGTACTGGTACATAAAGAATTTTATGAGAGCTTAAGAGAACTGGAAAATGTACTGTATAAACTCAATAGACTTACTTGGCAGAGACGGCATCTCGAGGCATGCCTACATTTCAATGTCATCCCTAGAGGCATGCGTATCTTATGTATGCCTACCTATGGGGAAACACAGCCGATGCTGCTGAAAAAGTGGCAAGAACTTAACATCAGCTTTAGCAAGCAATATATTCATTTACTTATTGAATATTTTACCCCTATAGAGAAAGAACTAACTGAAAAAGCTGATGAGATACATACTGAAATGCTAAGACGATTTAAAGGGGAAACACATCTTAAAAAACTAGAGAGCATGTTTTTACAAGTGTTAGCGTTCAGTGAAAGACTACAACAATTAAAGCATAAGAAACTCATGAGGGATTATCGCGATTTTATGTCAGGCCAGATTTTTGTCTGGCCGAGGGCGAATACTGTAAACCAACCTGACTCTTATGCAGAGAAAACCAAACGTCTGGCCACACCTAATACTAACACTGATATTGCTACTCAAGACATTTCTACTTTAATTGCAACAGCACCACCTCTGGGAAGTAGTTCTCAGAGTTGTATACCCAGTAATGAACAGAGCTTACAACCAATAGGAACAGATGTCTGCAACACTCCGCCTCCGAATCAGGAGGCTCTATTAACTTCCATATCCAATGGAGCGAGACCAAAGTTATCTACGGCCATGACAGCACAAGGTTTTTTACCTCTACCAGTCCGTTATCGGCAGGAGAACAGAATGAGGTCAAGCAGCAGAGGCAGAAGGAAACGCAAATTTTCGGGAGAAACCACGGAGGAGTGGAGGAGACAGCGTTGATTAACGAACTGGTATTTAATCTATCTAGCCAATGCCTCACGGCTAGTGAATACAGCGTGCTAAATAAAGGACTCTCCTTCATACCATCACAAAGCAGTAAGTTAACTGAACTTTTAGTAGATCTACGCATGTTCACGCGAACTTTGTCATTGAAATTACTATTTAAAGATGAGACAATAGACAAAGATTCAGATACTGAAATGCACTTTAAGAAAAAGAGCGCATTCATACCTGAAGTGCTCCCTAGTGTACAATGCTTTATAAAGAAATGTGAAAATGATTTTTATAAATACATTTCAGATATGAGTAAGGGGAAAAGACATGAAAAAGTATTTTATAATTTAAATTCTGAAGAATTTCAAGCCTTACAGAACTTGTCCAGGAATGAATTATTAACTATAAGACCAGCTGACAAAGGCGGAGGCATTGTGGTTCTGGACACTTTATTTTATGATGAATTGATGCTTAGTATGCTAAGTGACACTGATAAATATTGTAAGATTGATATTAATGGATTATCAAAGACCATCAATACTGTACATGATATGCTATATGACCTACTCATGTGTAGATTGATTTCTAAACAACTGTATGACTATTTTTTAATTGAAGCACCCAATGTTCCTAACATAAAAGGTCTTCCAAAAATACATAAAATGGAATTCCCCCCACCTATGCGACCTATTGTAGCGGGGGAGAAATGGGTGACTGAATATATATCGAAATTTGTTGAATGTAAATTAGGTCCTGTTGTTAGGAGAATACCCACTATCTTAAATAATACTTACTCATTATTAGATGATATACAACGAGTAGTGACTCAGCTAGATGATAGCTCAAATTTAATCTTGGTATCCTTAGATGTTAAAAACCTGTTCACAGTGATATCTAATGACTATGGAGTTGAGGCAGTGAGAGATGTTTTATTAGAGGAGAAATCATCGAACAGTGACATGCAATATTTGACATGTACATTACTGACTCTAGTTTTAGAGAATAATGTATTTATGTTTAAAGATAAAGATAACTTATATATGCAGACATGGGGTGTTGCAATGGGCACCCCATGCGCAAATTCTTATGCCAATATTGTCATGCACTATTGGGAATCTAAGCATCTATTTAACAGCCACTATATGGAGAATATAATTTTATACAGACGTTTTGTAGATGATATTTTAATATTTTGGAAGGGTGAACAGTCAATATTAAATGAACTGGTGGAATATTTAGAATCAACGACAGACTTTCTGAGATTCACCATAGAATTCTCCCATGAGAAGATTGATTTTCTTGATATAACTATACTGAAAGATGTCAATAACAAACTCAATACGCAACTATATAGGAAACCCTGTTGGAAGAATGCAATTCTGAATCACAGTAGTATGCACCCTCGATTTATATTCCCCAATATAGTACAGAATCAGAGAGCTAGAATCACTAGGTTATGCACTGATGAACATGAGAGAAATAAACAATTTGCATTATTGGATAAGTTATTAATAGATAGGGGATATCCCCACAGCCTCTTAAATAGATCTAATAATGAAACCAATGGTAAAGTAAGAAATAAACAGCAATATCATAAAGGTACACAGCATATTCTTGAACAACATCTTAATGAAGCTACGTTAGCATTTACATTGAGTTATTCGAATGATATACACAGCATCACTAAAATCATAAAAGAGAATTGGGATATCCTCTTAATGGAAAATAGTGTTAAAGATTTAGTAGGATCTATCCCTCACTTCAGATATAAGAACAAGAAGAATCTGAAGAGATGGCTGTGTAAAGATAGAATGATTAAGAATCTTAATGTAACTAGAAAAATTGGGAATGTTGACTATAAGAAGGGCACTTGGCCATGTGGGAGGTGCAATATGTGTAAATATATTAATACAGGGAATGAGTTTACATCACCATTTTTGAAATATACACACAGGTTTCTGATAAGTGCTACATGCAATACCACCAATTTAATATATCTAGCTAATTGTGAGAAATGCCAAGCATTTTATGTGGGTCTCACTTCTAGAAGACTCAGAGACCGCATCTACAACCATATATATGACATCAGGAAGATGAATTCTACAAATGCTTTAGCAAAACACATTAGCACCAATCAAGATCATCATTTTAAGTTTAGAGTGCTACAAATAGTTGAACCTTTAGCCAAGGGGGGAGATAAAATGAATATACTAGCTAAAATAGAGCTAGACTGGATATTTAAATTACGAGCACATATAGAACCTGGACTAAATATTAACACCAGTATAAAACCGATATTGGAGGCACGGAGATAATTAAGAAGAAAATACAAATAATAAGATTAGTTATTTATTTATTTATTTATTTATATATTTAATTATTGAATGCTATATAGTTTTATAATTTATATGTTAATAATACCTTATATTTATTCTGCTGAAATAGTCATATCATGTTTGATGTTGAATATATATTGCTATTTTTATACTCTTTCATTGTTGAACACATATGTATAGATAGGGGGTTTTGCAGTAACATTAAGATAATTATTGGATAAATACCTTTCTGAGAATATATGTAGTTTATTTATATATATATTGCACCAGCTCCACATGTGAAAATGAAATAAAATAGGACCCTTGCTCATCAACAAATATATTAAATATGTCATTTATTACACTTTATAGTACACTTTATAGTATATTTTGTAGTATATTTTTACACAGTATAATATCTATATGGTCATATATTAGTTTTTACAATCTTACATTTATATTTTTATTCCATGTTGTTTTAGCAGAACAGTTTTTATCTATGTCACAGTTTGTTATATACAGCATTAGTAATCTAACAAGGAATACAAATAGACATTGAAGACAATAAGATAAAATTAGTTGTGATTGTCTATATTAATTGTATCTATTTTATTTTATTTATACCATAGTATCATATAATTTATGAGGTTTTAGAACATGAAATTCATTGACACTCATATATATATATATTTTTATAGTAACAATGTCTTGTATGTAATGTTGCAATATATTACTATAGCAGCGCTATTCCATATTCATAGGCTAAACAAAGACAATTTTTATAGCTGTCGCTTTAAATGAGGAAATCAATGCTTAATTATTTAATCACCTAACTATTAGCAGACAAGAATATTGTTTAATTGATTAATGAAATGATTGAATAGAGTATATAAGCTGAAGGTTTTCACTTGAATAATGTAACCTGATGAAGCATACTCGGTGTATGTGAAAGCGCTTGTTCGTTTTACTTTGTGGTGAATAAAAGAACTGTTTTACTTCGTGGTGGATTCCGTGGTTTTTATTCAGAATCTTTCATGCCTATTCTGCTGGAATCCTTTAGATGGTAACTAGCTTGTGCTTATTTATAATGGTTATCGTTATGTTGTAACCCTTCAATGGATACACAGTATCTGTGTAGTTGTATCATTTATGTAGAGATGGGCACTTCGATTTACACAGAACTCAGTGCATTACTCATTCCTAAAGAGCTTTTCTGTCTGCTATATATAATTACTGAATCTCCTGCATACCCCATTCACTAACAGTCTATTAAGCCTGATGCAGAATTTATTTTGGATAAATACTACATATAGCCATAGGAACATCTTATATGTCAAAACCAAATGTACATCCAGACTGGTCTCATTGTGCCTTAAACAGCCCTGCTCTTAAACCAGACTATTCTTATGCTGTAGATGCAGCTGACTAAAAATTCACTGTGCACACCTGCTGACTTATATATAGCATAGCTCTTGCACACCAAAATACTTTGACCCAGGGAATTACGTATCCATTTAAAATGTACTGGATACGTAAATTATTCATGTTGCCATGATTTCCCCCATAATGCAGGCATAAATCTCATACTTTGAATGAGAAATTAAATCAAGTTCCCATCTGGTCAAGTTGGAGGTAGCCCAACTGGATGTATCAGATCCCACAGCATATATCAAAAAGAGTAGGGGGTCCTTTATTTACATCTTATTCACATGATAACTTATTTATACAAGAACTGTTTTACTTCGTGGTGGATTCCGTGGTTTTTATTCAGAATCTTTCATGCCTATTCTGCTGGAATCCTTTAGATGGTAACTAGCTTGTGCTTATTTATAATGGTTATCGTTATGTTGTAACCCTTCAATGGATACACAGTATCTGTGTAGTTGTATCATTTATGTAGAGATGGGCACTTCGATTTACACAGAACTCAGTGCATTACTCATTCCTAAAGAGCTTTTCTGTCTGCTATATATAATTACTGAATCTCCTGCATACCCCATTCACTAACAGTCTATTAAGCCTAATGCAGAATTTATTTTGGATAAATACTACATACAGCCATAGGAACATCTTATATGTCAAAACCAAATGTACATCCAGACTGGTCTCATTGTGCCTTAAACAGCCCTGCTCTTAAACCAGACTATTCTTATGCTGTAGATGCAGCTGACTAAAAATTCACTGTGCACACCTGCTGACTTATATATAGCATAGCTCTTGCACACCAAAATACTTTGACCCAGGAAATTACGTATCCATTTAAAATGTACTGGATACGTAAATTATTCATGTTGCCATGATTTCCCCCATAATGCAGGCATAAATCTCATACTTTGAATGAGAAATTAAATCAAGTTCCCATCTGGTCAAGTTGGAGGTAGCCCAACTGGATGTATCAGATCCCACAGCATATATCAAAAAGAGTAGGGGGTCCTTTATTTACATCTTATTCACATGATAACTTATATATACAACAATGTATATGCCTTTTTACATTTTTATCTGTTCATAAATCTACATATTTACAAAATTGAGCATTTATATACACAGTCTCATTTTTATATATAAAATGTGTTGTTTCTATCATACATATATATTCGGGTCTCCTTCTAATGACCGAAACGCCGATTCGCCGACAGTGAAATCACCGACACGAAACGACCGACAACGCAGTTGACCGACACGCTCGAATCCCGACAGACGGAAGACCGACAAGGGGAATGTGTAAGCGCGACCTGGTAAGTATGCGATAGTGAGGGATTTAGGAGTAGGGAGCGGACAGGTAAGTGTGCAATACTCAGGGATGTAGGGTTAGGGTGTGTGATAGGTGAGTGTGCGGTAGTGTCGGAGCTTGGGGTTCGGGGTGTGTAAGTGAGTTAGGGTTAGGGTGCAGGTAGGGAGAGTGTGCGGTAGTGTCAGAGCTTGGGGTTCAGGGTGTGTAAGTGAGTTAGGGTTAGGGTGCAGGTAGGGAGAGTGTGCGGTAGTGTCGGAGCTTGGGGTTCGGGGTGTGTAAGTGAGTTAGGGTTAGGGTGCAGGTAGGGAGAGTGTGCAGTAGTGTCGGACCTTAGGGTTAGGGTTTGGGTTAGGGCTAGTGGATATGTGTTGTAGTGTACTGTGTTGTTTACGTGTAGTGTGTCGGTGTTATGGTGTTCGGTGTTTCGCGTTGTCGGGTTTGTGTGTTGTCGGTTTTCTGGCGTCGGTGATTTCACTGTCGGCGAATTGGCGTTTCGGTCATTAGAAGTAGACCCATATATTCTTATTTAAATCACACCCCAACTTTTTCCATAACCACCATCTATTTTTCTTAATATTGCTGACAATATTCATTTCCCATTAAGCATAATTTCATTTATTCTCTCATTCCATATTACCCACAGAACATGAAACAATTTTTATCTACTCTTGTTTTTGATTCTTTACATCTTTTGTTATATGTTCAATCAATCAAATCATCCCTATTTATATCAATTCTATTTTTGAAATCTTTAAAGAAATTTTCATCACATAATTTTTCTAACAATTGATTTACTCTCTTACATTTCAAAAAAGAAAACATGTTTGGTAGTTTCTTCTTCACTGTAAAATAAACATTCTTTATTTTTTTCTTTTTATATGGCATATTACCTTTTACTGATATTTTTATTCCTAATATACATACACATATTTACATTCTACTTTCTTGCTACACCATTTATTTATTTCTTTTATTGATTTAATATTTTCTCTGGTAAATTTTCTCATGGATTAATGCAATAATATTGTCTGTTATAATTTTCTATCACATTTTTCAATTATCTTTTATTTCATAAATTTTTATTTTCCACATTTTATCTTTTGTTGATACTTTTCTATTAATTCATTGAAGCTTTCTTTTATTTCTTATTATTATTTCCAAAAATTCTTCATATTTACATTTGAACACTTTTTTTACTAATTTCTTATTCTTCTCATTTATTCATTTTAATACATTGTACAATTTTAGAGATACTGCATCACCACTAAATTTAACAAGTCTAGTCCTCCTGCCTCTTCATTTATATATAATATTCCCATTTTTACTGGATTTAATCTAAAACCCCATATAAATAAAAAAACAAATCACTTCTAACAATTGTTTCTCAATTGTTTCTCATACATTTTCAGAATAATAAACACACTCGACAAATAAGCTGTTTCACCCACTAACACTGAATTTATCATATTTACTTTTTTCTTGTTAGCCATTCTATGTTTTCCATTAATATATATATTTTTTATTTCCTTCAGTAATGACTCCCATTGTGTTTTGTACACTTCTTCACCAAAACTTATACCTAGCACAGCAAAATCTTTCATTGTAAATTTGATAACTGTTATTTTTACTGTGTCTGCCATTCCTTTATTTTATCTTTATTCAAGGTCATACATATCCCTTTCAATCAATCAAATACACAAAGTATAACTTGCTATGGAAAGAATCCTTAATTATTATAATTCACAAAGGTGGAATCAGTACAGATCTTTCAAACTATGGGTCAATTGCCCTTGTATCTCCCTTATCAAAATAATTAGAAACATGTATTAATATGCATCTTCTCAACTATCTAATAAATATCCAGTTTCTATCTTCAGCCCAACACCACTTTCATCCTCTTCACAGCACAACTACTTCTTCTTCTTTCAGCTTTTCCCAGTTAGGGGTTGCCACAGCAGATCACCTGTCCACTCATGATTGACAGTGGAGTTTTACAGTGTTGAGTTGCCAGCCCGGTGCCCAACCTTCCAAAGAAGGCACACACATGCACGCACTCACACCTAGGGCCAATTTACAGTATCCAATCCACCTACAGCATGTCTTTGGGATGTAGGAGGAAACCGGAGCACCCGGAAGAAACCCATGCAACCACAGGGAGGACATGCAGACTCCACACAGAAGGCACCCCAGCTGAGGATCGAACCGGAGAATCTCTTGCTGCGAGGTGGCATAGCTAACCACTACACCACCATGGCTGCCCCTTCACAGCAAAACTACTGCTTTGCTGAATTTTGTTTATGCTGTCAACACCCATAGAAATCCAAATGTCTAGTCTCCACCATCTTCCTAGACTTATCAAAATCTTTTGATAATGTCTCCTACCAGAAACTCTTACATAAACTCTAACCTTTAGGGCTCACCAACTCTTCACTGCAATTGTTCAATAGCTACCTTGAAAACAGAGTAGAAGCAGTGAAATGGAAAAGTTATTTCTCCACTTTTTGGCAGTAAGTATTGGTGTCCCACAAGGATCGCTACTGTACTCCATACTTTTCAACATACTCATCAATGATCTCTACTTTCCTACAAAGAGTTTTACCTGAGTTCATTACACATATGATGTGACCCTAATCTACTCTGCCAGATCTCTCTCTCTCTCTCTCTCTCTCTCTCTAAACTCCAATACCTTACACAACAATCTGTCTTATTAATTGTACCATGGATAAATAATTCACAGTTATGTCTAAACCTTAAAACATACTGCTCTTTACCCCAAAATACATTTCTATCAAAACAATAATGTTCATTATCATCATGTCAACAACATCATAATACAAGTCAAGCACACAAAATTATTTGGTGTCATCATAGATGAAGAGTTGAATTCCAGTCAGAGTGTGTCACATGTGGTTGAAGAACTCATCAAAAACTAGGTACATTACAGAAAGTAAAAATTTATTTCACTGACATAGCCATAATATGTATAGGATGCACTTTCTTACTGCCATCTCTATTCTATGTTGCCCCAATCTTGATTAACCTTCAAGGTTCCTATCTGTACTAACCAGAGCAAAGTTAAAATAAAATAGCCATAAAATAGTAAACCAGTAAACTATAATAATGGAAGGCACCACTGCCTAGCCCTCAGAGAATTAAACTAGTTAAAGCCACCACATTACCTAGCTACCACATCACTTGTTTTTTTCTCAGCTAACTACAATACACAGACTTCTCCATAAGCCAGAAAATTCTCCACCTCCTTACAACTTAATACAAAACTACTCCACAAATAGAACTCCAGAGAAAAAAATCACTAATCACTATAAATTAATCATCTAATTCTGCATGTGACTGTCTGTATTCAAATAGTATAGCTAAACTATGGAACACATCCCTCTACCACTGAAATCCATTCAGAATGCAGACAAAATTAAATCACAACTTAAATGTCACCTATCAAATCTGTGCATCTGCTCCTGTATATCTCTTGGATAAATGCCACTTTTATTTTCAGCCCTCCATATCTTCAATGACTTGGGAGTTGGCATAATGGTTAAGGGGCTTACCTCATGGACAAGAGGTACAATGTTTTCCTCTCATTAAGGAAAATTGGCTAGGCCAATTTTAATACTTGGCCTAGTGTTTATCTATAAGCATGCCAATATTTAGCAAAACAGAACCATTCCCTGACCATCTTCAAGCACAGTCTAGACCAATTGATGAGAAATTGCAAATTCACTCCTGAGGTGGGACACAAGTCCCTTATGGACAGAGACAGTCTGTAAAAATTATCAAAACCCCAGTTTGTTATCCCTAGATATAGAAAATTGGGTAAAACTGGGTAGGCTTGTAAGGATTCCTGAGCCATTATCCTAGTAATCTCCCATGAACTTATGAAACAAACCATGTCAATTCATTCCAAATTGTATGACCCATAACAATTTTCAACAATAGCTGAATAGTTTTGCTAGCATCTTCCACTTACACATATATATATATATATATATATATATATATATATATATATATATATATATATATATGGGACCCTACGAAATCCCAAATGCACAGAATCCTGACACCCACAATACTGAGACAAAAAGCACAAAACCCCACATTACCAAAACATTGAAAGCGTGAAATTCAAAATTGCGAAATGAATACATTCATACAGCACACACACACACACACTCTCCCCCCATAACCAAACAAACCACCCTACACTAAAGATAAGCAGGGGGGGTTCGCCCCCATGCACACCCAGGTGGGGGGTTGTGCCCCCCCCTACTTTATTATTCTAACTCGGAGATTGCACAAACATATACACAATGCAAACTCACACCCACACATTACAGTCCCACACACACACACACACACACACACACACACACACACACACACACACACACACACACACACACACACACACACACACACACACACCACAGTCACAACACACACTTACAGACACTAAAGTCCCTCACAAACACACTTACACACACATATTTACCTGAACCGCAACACCATAAGCTCTAACTCAAAATCCCTTAACATTGGGATTTTGAAATTTGCGCTTCTGGTCTTTTGGTAATGTGGAGTTTTGGGCTTTTCATCTCGGTATTGTGGGCATCGGGATTCTGTGCGTTTGGGATTTCGTAGGGGACCTATATATATATATATATATATATATATATATATATATATATATAGTTTTACAACACAATTCACTCCCCACCTCGATAATACTAATATAGATAGCCATACATATATATATATATATATATATATATATATATATATGTATATATATATATATATATATATATATATATATATATAATTATCTCTAAAACTACTTTATACTCCACCTCTTAACTATAATATTAACATTTTCTTCCCTACCTATTTAATTCCCTCTTCTCCATTTCTTTGAATTTCTAAGCACTAATCATGTGAACTATTATCTGTTTAAACAAACCCTTCAATATACTTTTTCAAATGCTCTTTTTTTGCAGCATCTAGTAATGTATAAGCACCTTTTATACAGCAATAGTTGCCTTTATTTCTTAGGAATGTAATGTAGTTAGCAAATGTATCTGTAATTGTTAATGTATATTACTTAATGGGCAGGATTCACGAAGCCTCCGTGTAAGAGATACAAGGCTTACACGGAGGCTGCAGTTAAACGGTGTGACGTCAGCATGTCATGCATATGCATGAGGGCATGCTGAATCACACCTAAGGCTAACACGGTCCATGTAAGACAGTAGGGGGCGTGTCCGTAGGCCGAGCCCTGCAAGCGGACACGCCCCCAGAAGAGTAAAAGTGCCCAAAGTAAACACCCACGATACAGGCCATGGAAATGTGAATAAACACAACATAACACATGCCCCCACAGACTATGAACATAAAATATATAAATGAACATGTTATATATTTTTTTAAATTGTAAAGATGCTTGCCCATGAGTGCGCTCGTTTGCGCGGGCGTGCCCGTAGCTTAGCTTCAGTTAGCAGTCAGTGGAAAAGCATATAAGAACTAAATATGCAAAGTAAGCCAAGAAGCAATAGCATAGCGGTAGAGACGTCGGCTGAAGAGCAGGCATCCATGGTTCGAACCCACACAACATCAATTTTTATTTTTAGTAAAATAAGCACGAAACAAGTCCCTGACAAATATGTACACATATAAAATCATATTTTATGTAAAATGTAATGAAATAGTCCATTTATTCTGAAGAAATGTGAGATAACAAAACAAGAAAAAATGCGAGATGTGCCTATAGCTGAGCTATAGTTTAACAAGGTGAGTGCATCTGCCCGTAGGTGAGCAGTGGTTTAACAGGTGCAAAATGAGTGCCCGTAGGTGAGCAGTGGTTTAACATGCTGAAACTGTGTGCCCCTAGCTGAGCTGAGCGTAATATGCATGTTAACAGCCAAATGAAGCGTAAACCAGCGTAACCCGTTTGCACGGAGCTGCGCACCGCGCTAACAAGCTAACCGACGGGCAACATTGAGCAAGCTGTAATAAAACTGCCTTTACACAGACACAGCCCCTAGCCTGTCTAGACAGTCATAAAGCAGTGGCCAGGTTCGAACCCAGGATACCATGCACTATAGTCAAGGTACTGAACCACTAAGCCAGAAAAGCTGTACTTAGACATGCAGTAATAGCAAATATATAGGAATGAATAGAAAGTGGAGCATGACAAAGCAGGTTTTGTGAAGTTGATACAATTCCAAAATGGCCAATCACAGATAAGTGCGGGAAAAATGGCATATATAAGCCCCGTAGGCGGGAATACACAGCATAAAGAATTATAGAACTGACTTGCAGCCAGAATGTCAGGAGTAGGTGAGGGTAGTTGCTTTTGAGCACAGAGGTGGGACGTTGAGGAGTCCAGATACATGGTCTGGCTCCTAGTCCACAATCATGATGCCCAACTCACGCAGGGCCAGGACCTGTGGGGAGCATATAGGGCTGAGGCGTGGGACCAGTTGGCTCATGATCTCACCAGTGCCACAGGGATTCCAAGGACTGGTGAGCAGGTCCGTCACCACCATGCAGACCTGAAGAGACACAAGCAGGACCAATTGAACCTTTGGATCCAGGAGGCCCGGCAAATGCCCAATGCCCCACTACTGAGTAAGTTACATTTAATTATGTATGTAAGAAATTAAATTAGCTGATATTATGGAGATGTGTATTCCAATATTACTTCATTTATATTACAGCTGCAGGTATCCGTTCTGCGAACCGCAGAGCCTATGGCGATAGGCTGGTGTGGTTGCGCCACCAGGCAGGTCAGTAATCCAGTCCCAGTAACTGTAAAGAAATATAAAAGTATGACAGTTAGAAAAAGAGTGCAGTGTAGTCACTAAGTAATAAAATGTGCAAGTAACAGTGTAAAAGTGTTTGCAAGTATTGCTTGATTACAAAAGTGTGTTGCAGTCTGTAATCCAAACAGAAAAATGAAAATGTCTGAAATAAAGTCTGAAATAAAGATGCCCCACCTGTAATATAATAGTACACAACCTGCAGCAGGTTGAAAAGTACAGCTGCAGAAGATGAGCAAATCACATGTGTTAAATATATCCCTGTTGAAATACTGAAACATGACAGAAGTGAGACTGCTGGAAAGGATTGTAATAACTACAGGTAAAACATGTCAATAAAGCCTAGAAGTAAGTACCATCCTGAATAGTAAAATGAAAACAAGTGAGAGAGTGTGAGAAAGAGTTATGAATCCACCAATAAAGTAGTAATAACCCCTGAATAAAGTATACTGCAGTCAGTACAGAATGAAATGAATGTGGCAAGTAGAACCAAACTGCGAAATGTGTTCAAAGTGTAGCTGCAGCTGGAATGTGTATCCCAAAATCTGGATATGTTGCTCTCAGTCTGCAATATGCAGATAGTATGACTGTCTGAAAAATCAAACATCCACAGTTGTCTATAGCTATATAAAGCAAATGTAGCAGGATGATGTAGCTGAACAAAGCCAGATATGAACATGTATGAATAACAATAAAATGTATATTGATGTAGCAGTAACAGTCCTATCACCAAATTGAAGTAGTTATCATATAGGAAACTGTAGTTAGAACAGTAGTGTGTATATATCTGTAGCTATTAGAAATGTACAGCATATGTATTGGTATTCGAAGATGTTAATAATATTTTCTTCACCCCTCCCTATAACCACATATAATCCATTCCATGTGAAATTGGTATGTGCAATCACAATTAACACCCCTGGGCATTTGTCCTGTTGGGTCATAAATATTTGCATGTACGTTGATGCATCTGCCCTGTTCATACAGCCAAACCTGATGGCCCGTTGCCATCAATCAACCCTGCATGTTGTTGGACTGTGTATTGCTGTTCAAATTATGCATGTGTTATGCTCGCTCTTCAGTGCTGTGAATATCTGGGTGTTTGGTTAATGGGAATACTAATGCATGCTGTTACAACTAATTGCGAATGGTATTGTATGTTACTAACCCAAACTGTCATGACATAATGCAAAACATAGGACGACAGGGAAGGCGGGTTCCAGTGGACCCACCTCTCCCACCTCAGCTGGCGAGTGCACCTGGCACTAGTGCCCAGTCTGGACCCTCCTCCTGTGGCCCTGTGCCACCTGTGGGTGGAAGAGCTGCTGGGTATGGGGCCCAACCCCCTCTGCAAGCGTGGCTGGAGGAGAACCACCACTCACCCTCTGTAGCGGCCGGACTGTGGTGTGTAGGGAGATCCGGGACTCTGTTCTTGGGCCCCTATGCCAGCTTGAGGCACAGGTGGCACAACTTACTGGCACGCCTGTTGCCAGGCCTACACAGCCCCCAGCACGGCCCCGTCCTGGGCAGTGAAGGAACAGTGGCAACTGCCCATGAGTGGGGATATCAGTTCCACTGTTGCCATCTGTGGGCTCATGGGCTCTGGATATCCAAACATCCATCCCCGTCAATTGTGTAACCCCCCCACACGTGTCATACACCACCCCTGTATGCGTCTTGTTTGTCTTGTCTGTTGACCTACCCAACCTACCTCCCCAGCTATACCGACTTCCTTCACCTGACATACCACTCTCACCTGAAAAAAAAAAAAAAAAAGGGCACTCTGTACCCACAAAAAAATTATGCCCCATAGATAGCTGCCCATTCTGCACATATGTCTGCTGGACATGGAAACTATCAATTACAATTGGCTGTACAACAAGTATTATTGTTGTCCTGACAACTGTCTCAGGGGTGGAAGGTTTCAAATGTCACACCAGATTACATACATACGCACAGCTGTTGCTGATGAAGAAATGGGCAGCTATGGGCCTTACCTACATCCCTCCTGCAAATCCCAAGCTTGTTTCCCTATTGTCTTACCCTCTTTTTGACCCCTTGTTCACCACTTTCCGGTCTCCCCATTTTCATTTCTTTCAAAGAAAATAGCGCGGG